>NC_091234.1:10083721-10308721 GCF_040958095.1 Procambarus clarkii
AGTGAGGGGTCAGTCTGCATTTTTTGTCAAGCCACTGTCAATGTGAGAGAACTCGTGTCCAGCTTATAAGCCTATACTTGCATAAACCACAAGTGAAGATTAATAATCTTTGGACAACACCCACCAGTGGGACTCGAACCCAGAAAGCACAACTACCTTCCAGTAGCTGGCATAACTAGTATGCTTTAACCCACTACGCCATCAGACCTTACAAAAGAAGTAGATAGTTCGAGATATATATCTCAAACATCTCCACCTCCCGAAGGCACCAGATGAGTGAGGGGTCAGTCTGCATTTTTCGTCAAGCCACTGTCAATGTGAGAGAACTCGTGTCCAGCTTATAAGCCTATACTTGCATAAACCACAAGTGAAGATTAATAATCTTTGGACAACACCCACCAGTGGGACTCGAACCCAGAAAGCACAACTACCTTCCAGTAGCTGGCATAACTAGTATGCTTTAACCCACTACGCCATCAGACCTTACAAAAGAAGTAGATAGTTCGAGATATATATCTCAAACATCTCCACCTCCCGAAGGCACCAGATGAGTGAGGGGTCAGTCTGCATTTTTCGTCAAGCCACTGTCAATGTGAGAGAACTCGTGTCCAGCTTATAAGCCTATACTTGCATAAACCACAAGTGAAGATTAATAATCTTTGGACAACACCCACCAGTGGGACTCGAACCCAGAAAGCACAACTACCTTCCAGTAGCTGGCATAACTAGTATGCTTTAACCCACTACGCCATCAGACCTTACAAAAGAAGTAGATAGTTCGAGATATATATCTCAAACATCTCCACCTCCCAAAGGCACCAGATGAGTGAGGGGTCAGTCTGCATTTTTCGTCAAGCCACTGTCAATGTGAGAGAACTCGTGTCCAGCTTATAAGCCTATACTTGCATAAACCACAAGTGAAGATTAATAATCTTTGGACAACACCCACCAGTGGGACTCGAACCCAGAAAGCACAACTACCTTCCAGTAGCTGGCATAACTAGTATGCTTTAACCCACTACGCCATCAGACCTTACAAAAGAAGTAGATAGTTCGAGATATATATCTCAAACATCTCCACCTCCCGTAGGCACCAGATGAGTGAGGGGTCAGTCTGCATTTTTCGTCAAGCCACTGTCAATGTGAGAGAACTCGTGTCCAGCTTATAAGCCTATACTTGCATAAACCACAAGTGAAGATTAATAATCTTTGGACAACACCCACCAGTGGGACTCGAACCCAGAAAGCACAACTACCTTCCAGTAGCTGGCATAACTAGTATGCTTTAACCCACTACGCCATCAGACCTTACAAAAGAAGTAGATAGTTCGAGATATATATCTCAAACATCTCCACCTCCCGAAGGCACCAGATGAGTGAGGGGTCAGTCTGCATTTTTCGTCAAGCCACTGTCAATGTGAGAGAACTCGTGTCCAGCTTATAAGCCTATACTTGCATAAACCACAAGTGAAGATTAATAATCTTTGGACAACACCCACCAGTGGGACTCGAACCCAGAAAGCACAACTACCTTCCAGTAGCTGGCATAACTAGTATGCTTTAACCCACTACGCCATCAGACCTTACAAAAGAAGTAGATAGTTCGAGATATATATCTCAAACATCTCCACCTCCCAAAGGCACCAGATGAGTGAGGGGTCAGTCTGCATTTTTCGTCAAGCCACTGTCAATGTGAGAGAACTCGTGTCCAGCTTATAAGCCTATACTTGCATAAACCACAAGTGAAGATTAATAATCTTTGGACAACACCCACCAGTGGGACTCGAACCCAGAAAGCACAACTACCTTCCAGTAGCTGGCATAACTAGTATGCTTTAACCCACTACGCCATCAGACCTTACAAAAGAAGTAGATAGTTCGAGATATATATCTCAAACATCTCCACCTCCCGAAGGCACCAGATGAGTGAGGGGTCAGTCTGCATTTTTCGTCAAGCCACTGTCAATGTGAGAGAACTCGTGTCCAGCTTATAAGCCTATACTTGCATAAACCACAAGTGAAGATTAATAATCTTTGGACAACACCCACCAGTGGGACTCGAACCCAGAAAGCACAACTACCTTCCAGTAGCTGGCATAACTAGTATGCTTTAACCCACTACGCCATCAGACCTTACAAAAGAAGTAGATAGTTCGAGATATATATCTCAAACATCTCCACCTCCCGAAGGCACCAGATGAGTGAGGGGTCAGTCTGCATTTTTCGTCAAGCCACTGTCAATGTGAGAGAACTCGTGTCCAGTTTATAAGCCTATACTTGCATAAACCACAAGTGAAGATTAATAATCTTTGGACAACACTCACCAGTGGGACTCGAACCCAGAAAGCACAACTACCTTCCAGTAGCTGGCATAACTAGTATGCTTTAACCCACTACGCCATCAGACCTTACAAAAGAAGTAGATAGTTCGAGATATTTATCTCAAACATCTCCACCTCCCGAAGGCACCAGATGAGTGAGGGGTCAGTCCGCATTTTTCGTCAAGCCACTGTCAATGTGAGAGAACTCGTGTCCAGCTTATAAGCCTATACTTGCATAAACCACAAGTGAAGATTAATAATCTTTGGACAACACCCACCAGTGGGACTCGAACCCAGAAAGCACAACTACCTTCCAGTAGCTGGCATAACTAGTATGCTTTAACCCACTACGCCATCAGACCTTACAAAAGAAGTAGATAGTTCGAGATATATATCTCAAACATCTCCACCTCCCGAAGGCACCAGATGAGTGAGGGGTCAGTCTGCATTTTTCGTCAAGCCACTGTCAATGTGAGAGAACTCGTGTCCAGCTTATAAGCCTATACTTGCATAAACCACAAGTGAAGATTAATAATCTTTGGACAACGCCCACCAGTGGGACTCGAACCCAGAAAGCACAACTACCTTCCAGTAGCTGGCATAACTAGTATGCTTTAACCCACTACGCCATCAGACCTTACAAAAGAAGTAGATAGTTCGAGATATATATCTCAAACATCTCCACCTCCCGAAGGCACCAGATGAGTGAGGGGTCAGTCTGCATTTTTCGTCAAGCCACTGTCAATGTGAGAGAACTCGTGTCCAGCTTATAAGCCTATACTTGCATAAACCACAAGTGAAGATTAATAATCTTTGGACAACACCCACCAGTGGGACTCGAACCCAGAAAGCACAACTACCTTCCAGTAGCTGGCATAACTAGTATGCTTTAACCCACTGCGCCATCAGACCTTACAAAAGAAGTAGATAGTTCGAGATATATATCTCAAACATCTCCACCTCCCGAAGGCACCAGATGAGTGAGGGGTCAGTCTGCATTTTTCGTCAAGCCACTGTCAATGTGAGAGAACTCGTGTCCAGCTTATAAGCCTATACTTGCATAAACCACAAGTGAAGATTAATAATCTTTGGACAACACCCACCAGTGGGACTCGAACCCAGAAAGCACAACTACCTTCCAGTAGCTGGCATAACTAGTATGCTTTAACCCACTACGCCATCAGACCTTACAAAAGAAGTAGATAGTTCGAGATATATATCTCAAACGTCTCCACCTCCCGAAGGCACCAGATGAGTGAGGGGTCAGTCTGCATTTTTCGTCAAGCCACTGTCAATGTGAGAGAACTCGTGTCCAGCTTATAAGCCTATACTTGCATAAACCACAAGTGAAGATTAATAATCTTTGGACAACACCCACCAGTGGGACTCGAACCCAGAAAGCACAACTACCTTCCAGTAGCTGGCATAACTAGTATGCTTTAACCCACTACGCCATCAGACCTTACAAAAGAAGTAGATAGTTCGAGATATATATCTCAAACATCTCCACCTCCCGAAGGCACCAGATGAGTGAGGGGTCAGTCTGCATTTTTCGTCAAGCCACTGTCAATGTGAGAGAACTCGTGTCCAGCTTATAAGCCTATACTTGCATAAACCACAAGTGAAGATTAATAATCTTTGGACAACACCCACCAGTGGGACTCGAACCCAGAAAGCACAACTACCTTCCAGTAGCTGGCATAACTAGTATGCTTTAACCCACTACGCCATCAGACCTTACAAAAGAAGTAGATAGTTCGAGATATATATCTCAAACATCTCCACCTCCCGAAGGCACCAGATGAGTGAGGGGTCAGTCTGCATTTTTCGTCAAGCCACTGTCAATGTGAGAGAACTCGTGTCCACCTTATAAGCCTATACTTGCATAAACCACAAGTGAAGATTAATAATCTTTGGACAACACCCACCAGTGGGACTCGAACCCAGAAAGCACAACTACCTTCCAGTAGCTGGCATAACTAGTATGCTTTAACCCACTACGCCATCAGACCTTACAAAAGAAGTAGATAGTTCGAGATATATATCTCAAACATCTCCACCTCCCGAAGGCACCAGATGAGTGAGGGGTCAGTCTGCATTTTTCGTCAAGCCACTGTCAATGTGAGAGAACTCGTGTCCAGCTTATAAGCCTATACTTGCATAAACCACAAGTGAAGATTAATAATCTTTGGACAACACCCACCAGTGGGACTCGAACCCAGAAAGCACAACTACCTTCCAGTAGCTGGCATAACTAGTATGCTTTAACCCACTACGCCATCAGACCTTACAAAAGAAGTAGATAGTTCGAGATATATATCTCAAACATCTCCACCTCCCGAAGGCACCAGATGAGTGAGGGGTCAGTCTGCTTTTTTCGTCAAGCCACTGTCAATGTGAGAGAACTCGTGTCCAGCTTATAAGCCTATACTTGCATAAACCACAAGTGAAGATTAATAATCTTTGGACAACATCCACCAGTGGGACTCGAACCCAGAAAGCACAACTTCCTTCCAGTAGCTGGCATAACTAGTATGCTTTAACCCACTACGCCATCAGACCTTACAAAAGAAGTAGATAGTTCGAGATATATATCTCAAACATCTCCACCTCCCGAAGGCACCAGATGAGTGAGGGGTCAGTCTGCATTTTTCGTCAAGCCACTGTCAATGTGAGAGAACTCGTGTCCAGCTTATAAGCCTATACTTGCATAAACCACAAGTGAAGATTAATAATCTTTGGACAACACCCACCAGTGGGACTCGAACCCAGAAAGCACAACTACCTTCCAGTAGCTGGCATAACTAGTATGCTTTAACCCACTACGCCATCAGACCTTACAAAAGAAGTAGATAGTTCGAGATATATATCTCAAACATCTCCACCTCCCGAAGGCACCAGATGAGTGAGGGGTCAGTCTGCATTTTTCGTCAAGCCACTGTCAATGTGAGAGAACTCGTGTCCAGCTTATAAGCCTATACTTGCATAAACCACAAGTGAAGATTAATAATCTTTGGACAACACCCACCAGTGGGACTCGAACCCAGAAAGCACAACTACCTTCCAGTAGCTGGCATAACTAGTATGCTTTAACCCACTACGCCATCAGACCTTACAAAAGAAGTAGATAGTTCGAGATATATATCTCAAACATCTCCACCTCCCGAAGGCACCAGATGAGTGAGGGGTCAGTCTGCATTTTTCGTCAAGCCACTGTCAATGTGAGAGAACTCGTGTCCAGCTTATAAGCCTATACTTGCATAAACCACAAGTGAAGATTAATAATCTTTGGACAACACCCACCAGTGGGACTCGAACCCAGAAAGCACAACTACCTTCCAGTAGCTGGCATAACTAGAATGCTTTAACCCACTACGCCATCAGACCTTACAAAAGAAGTAGATAGTTCGAGATATATATCTCAAACATCTCCACCTCCCGAAGGCACCAGATGAGTGAGGGGTCAGTCTGCATTTTTCGTCAAGCCACTGTCAATGTGAGAGAACTCGTGTCCAGCTTATAAGCCTATACTTGCATAAACCACAAGTGAAGATTAATAATCTTTGGACAACACCCACCAGCGGGACTCGAACCCAGAAAGCACAACTACCTTCCAGTAGCTGGCATAACTAGTATGCTTTAACCCACTACGCCATCAGACCTTACAAAAGAAGTAGATAGTTCGAGATATATATCTCAAACATCTCCACCTCCCGAAGGCACCAGATGAGTGAGGGGTCAGTCTGCATTTTTCGTCAAGCCACTGTCAATGTGAGAGAACTCGTGTCCAGCTTATAAGCCTATACTTGCATAAACCACAAGTGAAGATTAATAATCTTTGGACAACACCCACCAGTGGGACTCGAACCCAGAAAGCACAACTACCTTCCAGTAGCTGGCATAACTAGTATGCTTTAACCCACTACGCCATCAGACCTTACAAAAGAAGTAGATAGTTCGAGATATATATCTCAAACATCTCCACCTACCGAAGGCACCAGATGAGTGAGGGGTCAGTCTGCATTTTTCGTCAAGCCACTGTCAATGTGAGAGAACTCGTGTCCAGCTTATAAGCCTATACTTGCATAAACCACAAGTGAAGATTAATAATCTTTGGACAACACCCACCAGTGGGACTCGAACCCAGAAAGCACAACTACCTTCCAGTAGCTGGCATAATTAGTATGCTTTAACCCACTACGCCATCAGACCTTACAAAAGAAGTAGATAGTTCGAGATATATATCTTAAACATCTCCACCTCCCGAAGGCACCAGATGAGTGAGGGGTCAGTCTGCATTTTTCGTCAAGCCACTGTCAATGTGAGAGAACTCGTGTCCAGCTTATAAGCCTATACTTGCATAAACCACAAGTGAAGATTAATAATCTTTGGACAACACCCACCAGTGGGACTCGAACCCAGAAAGCACAACTACCTTCCAGTAGCTGGCATAACTAGTATGCTTTAACCCACTACGCCATCAGACCTTACAAAAGAAGTAGATAGTTCGAGATATATATCTCAAACATCTCCACCTCCCAAAGGCACCAGATGAGTGAGGGGTCAGTCTGCATTTTTCGTCAAGCCACTGTCAATGTGAGAGAACTCGTGTCCAGCTTATAAGCCTATACTTGCATAAACCACAAGTGAAGATTAATAATCTTTGGACAACACCCACCAGTGGGACTCGAACCCAGAAAGCACAACTAC
The DNA here is from genome assembly GCF_040958095.1 of Procambarus clarkii. NCBI lineage: Eukaryota > Metazoa > Arthropoda > Malacostraca > Decapoda > Cambaridae > Procambarus > Procambarus clarkii. Next base: position 10,090,753 of record NC_091234.1, read on the forward strand.
CTTCCAGTAGCTGGCATAACTAGTATGCTTTAACCCACTACGCCATCAGACCTTACAAAAGAAGTAGATAGTTCGAGATATATATCTCAAACATCTCCACCTCCCGAAGGCACCAGATGAGTGAGGGGTCAGTCTGCATTTTTCGTCAAGCCACTGTCAATGTGAGAGAACTCGTGTCCAGCTTATAAGCCTATACTTGCATAAACCACAAGTGAAGATTAATAATCTTTGGACAACACCCACCAGTGGGACTCGAACCCAGAAAGCACAACTACCTTCCAGTAGCTGGCATAACTAGTATGCTTTAACCCACTACGCCATCAGACCTTACAAAAGAAGAAGATAGTTCGAGATATATATCTCAAACATCTCCACCTCCCAAAGGCACCAGATGAGTGAGGGGTCAGTCTGCATTTTTCGTCAAGCCACTGTCAATGTGAGAGAACTCGTGTCCAGCTTATAAGCCTATACTTGCATAAACCACAAGTGAAGATTAATAATCTTTGGACAACACCCACCAGTGGGACTCGAACCCAGAAAGCACAACTACCTTCCAGTAGCTGGCATAACTAGTATGCTTTAACCCACTACGCCATCAGACCTTACAAAAGAAGTAGATAGTTCGAGATATATATCTCAAACATCTCCACCTCCCGAAGGCACCAGATGAGTGAGGGGTCAGTCTGCATTTTTCGTCAAGCCACTGTCAATGTGAGAGAACTTGTGTCCAGCTTATAAGCCTATACTTGCATAAACCACAAGTGAAGATTAATAATCTTTGGACAACACCCACCAGTGGGACTCGAACCCAGAAAGCACAACTACCTTCCAGTAGCTGGCATAACTAGTATGCTTTAACCCACTACGCCATCAGACCTTACAAAAGAAGTAGATAGTTCGAGATATATATCTCTAACATCTCCACCTCCCGAAGGCACCAGATGAGTGAGGGGTCAGTCTGCATTTTTCGTCAAGCCACTGTCAATGTGAGAGAACTCGTGTCCAGCTTATAAGCCTATACTTGCATAAACCACAAGTGAAGATTAATAATCTTTGGACAACACCCACCAGTGGGACTCGAACCCAGAAAGCACAACTACCTTCCAGTAGCTGGCATAACTAGTATGCTTTAACCCACTACGCCATCAGACCTTACAAAAGAAGTAGATAGTTCGAGATATATATCTCAAACATCTCCACCTCCCGAAGGCACCAGATGAGTGAGGGGTCAGTCTGCATTTTTCGTCAAGCCACTGTCAATGTGAGAGAACTCGTGTCCAGCTTATAAGCCTATACTTGCATAAACCACAAGTGAAGATTAATAATCTTTGGACAACACCCACCAGTGGGACTCGAACCCAGAAAGCACAACTACCTTCCAGTTGCTGGCATAACTAGTATGCTTTAACCCACTACGCCATCAGACCTTACAAAAGAAGTAGATAGTTCGAGATATATATCTCAAACATCTCCACCTCCCGAAGGCACCAGATGAGTGAGGGGTCAGTCTGCATTTTTCGTCAAGCCACTGTCAATGTGAGAGAACTCGTGTCCAGCTTATAAGCCTATACTTGCATAAACCACAAGTGAAGATTAATAATCTTTGGACAACACCCACCAGTGGGAATCGAACCCAGAAAGCACAACTACCTTCCAGTAGCTGGCATAACTAGTATGCTTTAACCCACTACGCCATCAGACCTTACAAAAGAAGTAGATAGTTCGAGATATATATCTCAAACATCTCCACCTCCCGAAGGCACCAGATGAGTGAGGGGTCAGTCTGCATTTTTCGTCAAGCCACTGTCAATGTGAGAGAACTCGTGTCCAGCTTATAAGCCTATACTTGCATAAACCACAAGTGAAGATTAATAATCTTTGGACAACACCCACCAGTGGGACTCGAACCCAGAAAGCACAACTACCTTCCAGTTGCTGGCATAACTAGTATGCTTTAACCCACTACGCCATCAGACCTTACAAAAGAAGTAGATAGTTCGAGATATATATCTCAAACATCTCCACCTCCCGAAGGCACCAGATGAGTGAGGGGTCAGTCTGCATTTTTCGTCAAGCCACTGTCAATGTGAGAGAACTCGTGTCCAGCTTATAAGCCTATACTTGCATAAACCACAAGTGAAGATTAATAATCTTTGGACAACACCCACCAGTGGGACTCGAACCCAGAAAGCACAACTACCTTCCAGTAGCTGGCATAACTAGTATGCTTTAACCCACTACGCCATCAGACCTTACAAAAGAAGTAGATAGTTCGAGATATATATCTCAAACATCTCCACCTCCCGAAGGCACCAGATGAGTGAGGGGTCAGTCTGCATTTTTCGTCAAGCCACTGTCAATGTGAGAGAACTTGTGTCCAGCTTATAAGCCTATACTTGCATAAACCACAAGTGAAGATTAATAATCTTTGGACAACACCCACCAGTGGGACTCGAACCCAGAAAGCACAACTACCTTCCAGTAGCTGGCATAACTAGTATGCTTTAACCCACTACGCCATCAGACCTTACAAAAGAAGTAGATAGTTCGAGATATATATCTCTAACATCTCCACCTCCCGAAGGCACCAGATGAGTGAGGGGTCAGTCTGCATTTTTCGTCAAGCCACTGTCAATGTGAGAGAACTCGTGTCCAGCTTATAAGCCTATACTTGCATAAACCACAAGTGAAGATTAATAATCTTTGGACAACACCCACCAGTGGGACTCGAACCCAGAAAGCACAACTACCTTCCAGTAGCTGGCATAACTAGTATGCTTTAACCCACTACGCCATCAGACCTTACAAAAGAAGTAGATAGTTCGAGATATATATCTCAAACATCTCCACCTCCCGAAGGCACCAGATGAGTGAGGGGTCAGTCTGCATTTTTCGTCAAGCCACTGTCAATGTGAGAGAACTCGTGTCCAGCTTATAAGCCTATACTTGCATAAACCACAAGTGAAGATTAATAATCTTTGGACAACACCCACCAGTGGGACTCGAACCCAGAAAGCACAACTACCTTCCAGTTGCTGGCATAACTAGTATGCTTTAACCCACTACGCCATCAGACCTTACAAAAGAAGTAGATAGTTCGAGATATATATCTCAAACATCTCCACCTCCCGAAGGCACCAGATGAGTGAGGGGTCAGTCTGCATTTTTCGTCAAGCCACTGTCAATGTGAGAGAACTCGTGTCCAGCTTATAAGCCTATACTTGCATAAACCACAAGTGAAGATTAATAATCTTTGGACAACACCCACCAGTGGGAATCGAACCCAGAAAGCACAACTACCTTCCAGTAGCTGGCATAACTAGTATGCTTTAACCCACTACGCCATCAGACCTTACAAAAGAAGTAGATAGTTCGAGATATATATCTCAAACATCTCCACCTCCCGAAGGCACCAGATGAGTGAGGGGTCAGTCTGCATTTTTCGTCAAGCCACTGTCAATGTGAGAGAACTCGTGTCCAGCTTATAAGCCTATACTTGCATAAACCACAAGTGAAGATTAATAATCTTTGGACAACACCCACCAGTGGGACTCGAACCCAGAAAGCACAACTACCTTCCAGTTGCTGGCATAACTAGTATGCTTTAACCCACTACGCCATCAGACCTTACAAAAGAAGTAGATAGTTCGAGATATATATCTCAAACATCTCCACCTCCCGAAGGCACCAGATGAGTGAGGGGTCAGTCTGCATTTTTCGTCAAGCCACTGTCAATGTGAGAGAACTCGTGTCCAGCTTATAAGCCTATACTTGCATAAACCACAAGTGAAGATTAATAATCTTTGGACAACACCCACCAGTGGGAATCGAACCCAGAAAGCACAACTACCTTCCAGTAGCTGGCATAACTAGTATGCTTTAACCCACTACGCCATCAGACCTTACAAAAGAAGTAGATAGTTCGAGATATATATCTCAAACATCTCCACCTCCCGAAGGCACCAGATGAGTGAGGGGTCAGTCTGCATTTTTCGTCAAGCCACTGTCAATGTGAGAGAACTCGTGTCCAGCTTATTAGCCTATACTTGCATAAACCACAAGTGAAGATTAATAATCTTTGGACAACACCCACCAGTGGGACTCGAACCCAGAAAGCACAACTACCTTCCAGTAGCTGGCATAACTAGTATGCTTTAACCCACTACGCCATCAGACCTTACAAAAGAAGTAGATAGTTCGAGATATATATCTCAAACATCTCCACCTCCCGAAGGCACCAGATGAGTGAGGGGTCAGTCTGCATTTTTCGTCAAGCCACTGTCAATGTGAGAGAACTCGTGTCCAGCTTATAAGCCTATACTTGCATAAACCACAAGTGAAGATTAATAATCTTTGGACAACACCTACCAGTGGGACTCGAACCCAGAAAGCACAACTACCTTCCAGTAGCTGGCATAACTAGTATGCTTTAACCCACTACGCCATCAGACCTTACAAAAGAAGTAGATAGTTCGAGATATATATCTCAAACATCTCCACCTCCCGAAGGCACCAGATGAGTGAGGGGTCAGTCTGCATTTTTCGTCAAGCCACTGTCAATGTGAGAGAACTCGTGTCCAGCTTATAAGCCTATACTTGCATAAACCACAAGTGAAGATTAATAATCTTTGGACAACACCCACCAGTGGGACTCGAACCCAGAAAGCACAACTACCTTCCAGTAGCTGGCATAACTAGTATGCTTTAACCCACTACGCCATCAGACCTTACAAAAGAAGTAGATAGTTCGAGATATATATCTCAAACATCTCCACCTCCCGAAGGCACCAGATGAGTGAGGGGTCAGTCTGCATTTTTCGTCAAGCCACTGTCAATGTGAGAGAACTCGTGTCCAGCTTATAAGCCTATACTTGCATAAACCACAAGTGAAGATTAATAATCTTTGGACAACACCCACCAGTGGGACTCGAACCCAGAAAGCACAACTACCTTCCAGTAGCTGGCATAACTAGTATGCTTTAACCCACTACGCCATCAGACCTTACAAAAGAAGTAGATAGTTCGAGATATATATCTCAAACATCTCCACCTCCCGAAGGCACCAGATGAGTGAGGGGTCAGTCTGCATTTTTCGTCAAGCCACTGTCAATGTGAGAGAACTCGTGTCCAGCTTATAAGCCTATACTTGCATAAACCACAAGTGAAGATTAATAATCTTTGGACAACACCCACCAGCGGGACTCGAACCCAGAAAGCACAACTACCTTCCAGTAGCTGGCATAACTAGTATGCTTTAACCCACTACGCCATCAGACCTTACAAAAGAAGTAGATAGTTCGAGATATATATCTCAAACATCTCCACCTCCCGAAGGCACCAGATGAGTGAGGGGTCAGTCTGCATTTTTCGTCAAGCCACTGTCAATGTGAGAGAACTCGTGTCCAGCTTATAAGCCTATACTTGCATAAACCACAAGTGAAGATTAATAATCTTTGGACAACACCCACCAGTGGGACTCGAACCCAGAAAGCACAACTACCTTCCAGTAGCTGGCATAACTAGTATGCTTTAACCCACTACGCCATCAGACCTTACAAAAGAAGTAGATAGTTCGAGATATATATCTCAAACATCTCCACCTCCCGAAGGCACCAGATGAGTGAGGGGTCAGTCTGCATTTTTCGTCAAGCCACTGTCAATGTGAGAGAACTCGTGTCCAGCTTATAAGCCTATACTTGCATAAACCACATGTGAAGATTAATAATCTTTGGACAACACCCACCAGTGGGACTCGAACCCAGAAAGCACAACTACCTTCCAGTAGCTGGCATAACTAGTATGCTTTAACCCACTACGCCATCAGACCTTACAAAAGAAGTAGATAGTTCGAGATATATATCTCAAACATCTCCACCTCCCGAAGGCACCAGATGAGTGAGGGGTCAGTCTGCATTTTTCGTCAAGCCACTGTCAATGTGAGAGAACTCGTGTCCAGCTTATAAGCCTATACTTGCATAAACCACAAGTGAAGATTAATAATCTTTGGACAACACCCACCAGTGGGACTCGAACCCAGAAAGCACAACTACCTTCCAGTAGCTGGCATAACTAGTATGCTTTAACCCACTACGCCATCAGACCTTACAAAAGAAGTAGATAGTTCGAGATATATATATCTCAAACATCTCCACCTCCCGAAGGCACCAGATGAGTGAGGGGTCAGTCTGCATTTTTTGTCAAGCCACTGTCAATGTGAGAGAACTCGTGTCCAGCTTATAAGCCTATACTTGCATAAACCACAAGTGAAGATTAATAATCTTTGGACAACACCCACCAGTGGGACTCGAACCCAGAAAGCACAACTACCTTCCAGTAGCTGGCATAACTAGTATGCTTTAACCCACTACGCCATCAGACCTTACAAAAGAAGTAGATAGTTCGAGATATATATCTCAAACATCTCCACCTCCCGAAGGCACCAGATGAGTGAGGGGTCAGTCTGCATTTTTCGTCAAGCCACTGTCAATGTGAGAGAACTCGTGTCCAGCTTATAAGCCTATACTTGCATAAACCACAAGTGAAGATTAATAATCTTTGGACAACACCCACCAGTGGGACTCGAACCCAGAAAGCACAACTACCTTCCAGTAGCTGGCATAACTAGTATGCTTTAACCCACTACGCCATCAGACCTTACAAAAGAAGTAGATAGTTCGAGATATATATCTCAAACATCTCCACCTCCCAAAGGCACCAGATGAGTGAGGGGTCAGTCTGCATTTTTCGTCAAGCCACTGTCAATGTGAGAGAACTCGTGTCCAGCTTATAAGCCTATACTTGCATAAACCACAAGTGAAGATTAATAATCTTTGGACAACACCCACCAGTGGGACTCGAACCCAGAAAGCACAACTACCTTCCAGTAGCTGGCATAACTAGTATGCTTTAACCCACTACGCCATCAGACCTTACAAAAGAAGTAGATAGTTCGAGATATATATCTCAAACATCTCCACCTCCCGAAGGCACCAGATGAGTGAGGGGTCAGTCTGCATTTTTCGTCAAGCCACTGTCAATGTGAGAGAACTCGTGTCCAGCTTATAAGCCTATACTTGCATAAACCACAAGTGAAGATTAATAATCTTTGGACAACACCCACCAGTGGGACTCGAACCCAGAAAGCACAACTACCTTCCAGTAGCTGGCATAACTAGTATGCTTCAACCCACTACGCCATCAGACCTTACAAAAGAAGTAGATAGTTCGAGATATTTATCTCAAACATCTCCACCTCCCGAAGGCACCAGATGAGTGAGGGGTCAGTCTGCATTTTTCGTCAAGCCAATGTCAATGTGAGAGAACTCGTGTGCAGCTTATAAGCCTATACTTGCATAAACCACAAGTGAAGATTAATAATCTTTGGACAACACCCACCAGTGGGACTCGAACCCAGAAAGCACAACTACCTTCCAGTAGCTGGCATAACTAGTATGCTTTAACCCACTACGCCATCAGACCTTACAAAAGAAGTAGATAGTTCGAGATATATATCTCAAACATCTCCACCTCCCGAAGGCACCAGATGAGTGAGGGGTCAGTCTGCATTTTTCGTCAAGCCACTGTCAATGTGAGAGAACTCGTGTCCAGCTTATAAGCCTATACTTGCATAAACCACAAGTGAAGATTAATAATCTTTGGACAACACCCACCAGTGGGACTCGAACCCAGAAAGCACAACTACCTTCCAGTAGCTGGCATAACTAGTATGCTTTAACCCACTACGCCATCAGACCTTACAAAAGAAGTAGATAGTTCGAGATATATATCTCAAACATCTCCACCTCCCGAAGGCACCAGATGAGTGAGGGGTCAGTCTGCATTTTTCGTCAAGTCACTGTCAATGTGAGAGAACTCGTGTCCAGCTTATAAGCCTATACTTGCATAAACCACAAGTGAAGATTAATAATCTTTGGACAACACCCACCAGTGGGACTCGAACCCAGAAAGCACAACTACCTTCCAGTAGCTGGCATAACTAGTATGCTTTAACCCACTACGCCATCAGACCTTACAAAAGAAGTAGATAGTTCGAGATATATATCTCAAACATCTCCACCTCCCGAAGGCACCAGATGAGTGAGGGGTCAGTCTGCATTTTTCGTCAAGCCACTGTCAATGTGAGAGAACTCGTGTCCAGCTTATAAGCCTATACTTGCATAAACCACAAGTGAAGATTAATAATCTTTGGACAACACCAACCAGTGGGACTCGAACCCAGAAAGCACAACTACCTTCCAGTAGCTGGCATAACTAGTATGCTTTAACCCACTACGCCATCAGACCTTACAAAAGAAGTAGATAGTTCGAGATATTTATCTCAAACATCTCCACCTCCCGAAGGCACCAGATGAGTGATGGGTCAGTCTGCATTTTTCGTCAAGCCACTGTCAATGTGAGAGAACTCGTGTCCAGCTTATAAGCCTATACTTGCATAAACCACAAGTGAAGATTAATAATCTTTGGACAACACCCACCAGTGGGACTCGAACCCAGAAAGCACAACTACCTTCCAGTAGCTGGCATAACTAGTATGCTTTAACCCACTACGCCATCAGACCTTACAAAAGAAGTAGATAGTTCGAGATATATATCTCAAACATCTCCACCTCCCGAAGGCACCAGATGAGTGAGGGGTCAGTCTGCATTTTTTGTCAAGCCACTGTCAATGTGAGAGAACTCGTGTCCAGCTTATAAGCCTATACTTGCATAAACCACAAGTGAAGATTAATAATCTTTGGACAACACCCACCAGTGGGACTCGAACCCAGAAAGCACAACTACCTTCCAGTAGCTGGCATAACTAGTATGCTTTAACCCACTACGCCATCAGACCTTACAAAAGAAGTAGATAGTTCGAGATATATATCTCAAACATCTCCACCTCCCGAAGGCACCAGATGAGTGAGGGGTCAGTCTGCATTTTTCGTCAAGCCACTGTCAATGTGAGAGAACTCGTGTCCAGCTTATAAGCCTATACTTGCATAAACCACAAGTGAAGATTAATAATCTTTGGACAACACCCACCAGTGGGACTCGAACCCAGAAAGCACAACTACCTTCCAGTAGCAGGCATAACTAGTATGCTTTAACCCACTACGCCATCAGACCTTACAAAAGAAGTAGATAGTTCGAGATATATATCTCAAACATCTCCACCTCCCGAAGGCACCAGATGAAAGAGGGGTCAGTCTGCATATTTCGTCAAGTCACTGTCAATGTGAGAGAACTCTTGTCCAGCTTATAAGCCTATACTTGCATAAACCACAAGTGAAGATTAATAATCTTTGGACAACACCCACCAGTGGGACTCGAACCCAGAAAGCACAACTACCTTCCAGTAGCTGGCATAACTAGTATGCTTTAACCCACTACGCCATCAGACCTTACAAAAGAAGTAGATAGTTCGAGATATATATCTCAAACATCTCCACCTCCCGAAGGCACCAGATGAGTGAGGGGTCAGTCTGCATTTTTCGTCAAGCCACTGTCAATGTGAGAGAACTCGTGTCCAGCTTATAAGCCTATACTTGCATAAACCACAAGTGAAGATTAATAATCTTTGGACAACACCCACCAGTGGGACTCGAACCCAGAAAGCACAACTACCTTCCAGTAGCTGGCATAACTAGTATGCTTTAACCCACTACGCCATCAGACCTTACAAAAGAAGTAGATAGTTCGAGATATATATCTCAAACATCTCCACCTCCCGAAGGCACCAGATGAGTGAGGGGTCAGTCTGCATTTTTCGTCAAGCCACTGTCAATGTGAGAGAACTCGTGTCCAGCTTATAAGCCTATACTTGCATAAACCACAAGTGAAGATTAATAATCTTTGGACAGCACCCACCAGTGGGACTCGAACCCAGAAAGCACAACTACCTTCCAGTAGCTGGCATAACTAGTATGCTTTAACCCACTACGCCATCAGACCTTACAAAAGAAGTAGATAGTTCGAGATATATATCTCAAACATCTCCACCTCCCGAAGGCACCAGATGAGTGAGGGGTCAGTCTGCATTTTTCGTCAAGTCACTGTCAATGTGAGAGAACTTGTGTCCAGCTTATAAGCCTATACTTGCATAAACCACAAGTGAAGATTAATAATCTTTGGACAACACCCACCAGTGGGACTCGAACCCAGAAAGCACAACTACCTTCCAGTAGCTGGCATAACTAGTATGCGTTAACCCACTACGCCATCAGACCTTACAAAAGAAGTAGATAGTTCGAAATATTGATCTCAAACATCTCCACCTCCCGAAGGCACCAGATGAGTGAGGGGTCAGTCTGCATTTTTCGTCAAGCCACTGTCAATGTGAGAGAACTCGTGTCCAGCTTATAAGCCTATACTTGCATAAACCACAAGTGAAGATTAATAATCTTTGGACAACACCCACCAGTGGGACTCGAACCCAGAAAGCACAACTACCTTCCAGTAGCTGGCATAACTAGTATGCTTTAACCCACTACGCCATCAGACCTTACAAAAGAAGTAGATAGTTCGAGATATATATCTCAAACATCTCCACCTCCTGAAGGCACCAGATGAGTGAGGGGTCAGTCTGCATTTTTCGTCAAGCCACTGTCAATGTGAGAGAACTCGTGTCCAGCTTATAAGCCTATACTTGCATAAACCACAAGTGAAGATTAATAATCTTTGGACAACACCCACCAGTGGGACTCGAACCCAGAAAGCACAACTACCTTCCAGTAGCTGGCATAACTAGTATGCTTTAACCCACTACGCCATCAGACTTTACAAAAGAAGTAGATAGTTCGAGATATATATCTCAAACATCTCCTCCTCCCGAAGGCACCAGATGAGTGAGGGGTCAGTCTGCATTTTTCGTGAAGCCATTGTCAATGTGAGAGAACTCGTGTCCAGCTTATAAGCCTATACTTGCATAAACCACAAGTGAAGATTAATAATCTTTGGACAACACCCACCAGTGGGACTCGAACCCAGAAAGCACAACTACCTTCCAGTAGCTGGCATAACTAGTATGCTTTAACCCACTACGCCATCAGACCTTACAAAAGAAGTAGATAGTTCGAGATATATATCTCAAACATCTCCACCTCCCGAAGGCACCAGATGAGTGAGGGGTCAGTCTGCATTTTTCGTCAAGCCACTGTCAATGTGAGAGAACTCGTGTCCAGTTTATAAGCCTATACTTGCATGAACCACAAGTGAAGATTAATAATCTTTGGACAACACCCACCAGTGGGACTCGAACCCAGAAAGCACAACTACCTTCCAGTAGCTGGCATTCCAGTAGCTGGACACGAGTTCTCTCACATTGACAGTGGCTTGACGAAAAATGCAGACTGACCCCTCACTCATCTGGTGCCTTCGGGAGGTGGAGATGTTTGAGATATATATCTCGAACTATCTACTTCTTTTGTAAGGTCTGATGGCGTAGTGGGTTAAAGCATACTAGTTATGCCAGCTACTGGAAGGTAGTTGTGCTTTCTGGGTTCGAGTCCCACTGGTGGGTGTTGTCCAAAGATTATTAATCTTCACTTGTGGTTTATGCAAGTATAGGCTTATAAGCTGGACACGAGTTCTCTCACATTGACAGTGGCTTGACGAAAAATGCAGACTGACCCCTCACTCATCTGGTGCCTTCGGGAGGTGGAGATGTTTGAGATATATATCTCGAACTATCTACTTCTTTTGTAAGGTCTGATGGCGTAGTGGGTTAAAGCATACTAGTTATGCCAGCTACTGGAAGGTAGTTGTGCTTTCTGGGTTCGAGTCCCACTGGTGGGTGTTGTCCAAAGATTATTAATCTTCACTTGTGGTTTATGCAAGTATAGGCTTATAAGCTGGACACGAGTTCTCTCACATTGACAGTGGCTTGACGAAAAATGCAGACTGACCCCTCACTCATCTGGTGCCTTCGGGAGGTGGAGATGTTTGAGATATATATCTCGAACTATCTACTTCTTTTGTAAGGTCTGATGGCGTAGTGGGTTAAAGCATACTAGTTATGCCAGCTACTGGAAGGTAGTTGTGCTTTCTGGGTTCGAGTCCCACTGGTGGGTGTTGTCCAAAGATTATTAATCTTCACTTGTGGTTTATGCAAGTATAGGCTTATAAGCTGGACACGAGTTCTCTCACATTGACAGTGGCTTGACGAAAAATGCAGACTGACCCCTCACTCATCTGGTGCCTTCGGGAGGTGGAGAGGTTTGAGATATATATCTCGAACTATCTACTTCTTTTGTAAGGTCTGATGGCGTAGTGGGTTAAAGCATACTAGTTATGCCAGCTACTGGAAGGTAGTTGTGCTTTCTGGGTTCGAGTCCCACTGGTGGGTGTTGTCCAAAGATTATTAATCTTCACTTGTGGTTTATGCAAGTATAGGCTTATAAGCTGGACACGAGTTCTCTCACATTGACAGTGGCTTGACGAAAAATGCAGACTGACCCCTCACTCATCTGGTGCCTTCGGGAGGTGGAGATGTTTGAGATATATATCTCGAACTATCTACTTCTTTTGTAAGGTCTGATGGCGTAGTGGGTTAAAGCATACTAGTTATGCCAGCTACTGGAAGGTAGTTGTGCTTTCTGGGTTCGAGTCCCACTGGTGGGTGTTGTCCAAAGATTATTAATCTTCACTTGTGGTTATGCAAGTATAGGCTTATAAGCTGGACACGAGTTCTCTCACATTGACAGTGGCTTGACGAAAAATGCAGACTGACCCCTCACTCATCTGGTGCCTTCGGGAGGTGGAGATGTTTGAGATATATATCTCGAACTATCTACTTCTTTTGTAAGGTCTGATGGCGTAGTGGGTTAAAGCATACTAGTTATGCCAGCTACTGGAAGGTAGTTGTGCTTTCTGGGTTCGAGTCCCACTTGTGGGTGTTGTCCAAAGATTATTAATCTTCACTTGTGGTTTATGCAAGTATAGGCTTATATATATATATATATATATATATATATATATATATATATATATATATATATATATATATATATATATATATATATATATATCGTACCTAATAGCCAGAACGCACTTCTCAGCCTACTATGCAAGGCCCGATTTGCCTAATAAGCCAAGTTTTCATGAATTAATTTTTTTTCGGCTACTTAACCTACCTAACCTAACCTAACCTAACTTTTTCGGCCACCTAACTTAACCTAACCTATTAAGATAGGTTAGGTTAGGTTAGGTAGGGTTGAAATGGGTAGCTTTATCATTTCATAAGAAAAAAAATTTGAGAAAATATATTAATTCATGAAAACTTGGCTTATTAGGCAAATCGGGCCTTGCATAGTAGGCTGAGAAGTGCGTTCTGGCTACTAGGTACGACATATATATATATATATATATATATATATATATATATATATATATATATATGTGTGTATATCACGAAAATAAACACGTGATTAAGAATGTGACAATGTCAGACCACGGAGGAAAAATGAAACAGGAAATTTCCTTAAGTACTTTCGTATATTAAATACATCTTCAGAAGGTGAATTGACCTTCTGAAGATGTATTTAATATACGAAAGTACTTAAGGAAATTTCCTGTTTCATTTTTCCTCCGTGGTCTGACATTGTCATATATATATATATATATATATATATATATATATATATATATATATATATATATATATATATATATATATATATATATATATATATATATATATATATATATTATTAATTCTATCAGAATTAATAAAATGATAACAAATACATTGCAAGAAAAAAATGAGATGAGAGGGATTAATAAGTACATTAAAGCACATTGGTATATTAAAGCTCTGATTGATTACATTGACAGCTTGATTGGTAATTTAAACAAGATTAATAGACACCATACAGCAGATTGACAGCACATATAAGAAGACAGCAATGATCACAATGATAAAGATGTTCAGATTGGGTACATAAAGATTGGGAGATTGGGTAGCAATAGATACATTTCAATTTTAAAGCGAAAGGTAAAAAATTATGAAGATGAAATTAGGTACTTTTTAGTATTGTTTTTGAATGACGCAAAAGTTGGACAGCTTTTCAATTCAATAGGGAGTGAGTTCCATAGACTGGGTCCCTTTATTTGCATAGAGTGTTTACACAGATTAAGTTTGACTCTGGGGATATCAAAGAGATATTTATTTCTGGTGTGGTGATAATGGGTCCTATTACATCTATCCAGGGAGAGTTTGAGAGCAGGATTTGCATTTAAGAACAGGGTTTTGTAAATGTAGTTGACACAAGAGAATTTGTGGAGTGAGATTATATTTAGCATGTTTAGGGAGTTAAACAAGGGGGCTGAGTGTTGTATGAAAGCAGAATTTGTTATTATTCTGATAGCAGATTTTTGCAGGGTGATGATGGACTTGAGGTGGTTTGCAATGGTTGAACCCCATGCACAGATACCATAATTAAGATAGGGATAGATTAGGGCATAATATAGAGAAATGAGAGCAGAGTTAGGGACATAATATCTGATTTTAGAGAGTATACCAACTGGTTTAGAGACTTTCTTAGTTATGTGTTGTATGGGGGTACTGAAGTTAAGTCTCTTTTCTAGGAATAGGCCGAGAAACTTTCCATCATTTTTATTGCTAATGCTTACATTGTCTATCTGAAGCTGAATTGCATTTGTAGATTTGCTTCCAAATAAGATGTAGTAGGTCTTTTCTATGTTAAGTGTTAGTATGTTGGTTGACATCCATAAGTGGTCTTTTTTTAGTTCATTATTAACAACATTATTTAGTGTATGTTGGTTGGGGTTAGAGTAGATGAGGGTAGTATCATCAGCAAACAAAATAGGTTTCAGAATGTTAGAGACATTAGGCAGATCATTGATGTATATAAGAAATAGGAGAGGTCCAAAAAAGCTGCCCTGCGGCACTCCAACGGTTATTGGTAGAGTGGGAGAGGTTATATTATTGATGGCTACACATTGGTGTCTATCTCTAAGATAGGATTGGATATAGTCCATTGTATGGCCTCGGATTCCATAATGATGGAGTTAACGTAAGAGGTAATTGTGATTAACAGTATCAAAGGCCTTTCTCAGGTCAATGAAGAGTCCAATCGGAAACTCATTTTTGTCAAGGGCTGAGTAAATTATATCAAGGAGACTAATAATTGCATTGTTGGTACTCTTTTGGGAGCGGAAGCCAAACTGACAGGGGCTAAGAATGTCGAATTTTACGAGATAGGAGTAGAGCTGTTTGTAGATAATTTTTTCAAATATTTTTGATAGTATGGGTAGGTTTGATATTGGTCTATAAATGTTTATGTCTGCCGGATTACCTCCTTTATGAACTGGCGTTACTCTTGCTTTTTTAAGGATATCAGGGAAGGTATGACACTGAAGGGATTTGTTGAACAGCAGAGCTATAGGTGGCGCAAGGGCGTGGGAGGCGCTCTTGTATACAATGGATGGGATTTCACTGATGTTCCCAGCTTTGGTTTTTAGTGAGTGTATGATGGACACAACATCTGTCGGGCTGACTGGTAAAAGGAGAAGAGAGTTTGGATAGCTGCCTGAGAGATATGTGTTGATATGTGTCTGAGTCTGTGGGATTTTACTGGCAAGGTTAGCACCAACCGATGAAAAGAAGCTATTAAATTCATTCGCTATTTCTAAATCAGATGACGGTGTAAGGCCATCCTTAGAGAGTGTTATCTGGTTGTGGGAGTGTTGTTTAGTTCCTAGGTTATTAGAGATGGTTTTCCATGTGCTTTTCATGTTGCCTTTTGCTTCTGTGAATCTAGTCTCATAATATGAAAGTTTAGCTTTTCTTATGATACTGGTAAGCACTGATGAGTACCTCCTAACTACTTCCTTTGTAACTAGGCCAATCCTAAATTTTTTTTTATATTCATGTTTTTTGTTGATTGATTTGATTATGCCACTTGTGAGCCTCGGGTTATTTTTTTCTTTTATCAGTTACTTGTTTGGTAGGGAGGGGACATTGAGTGTTGTAGAGGCTTAGAGTTTTGGAGAGAAAGAGGTTAGTTAATGAGTTTATATCCTGTGTATTATTAAATTCAGATTCCCAGTTAATACTGAGAAGTGTATTAGAAAGATTGCCTAAAGCTGATTCACTGTGTAGCCTGAATGAGAGTTTCTTGCTTTCTGGTGGTGCTGTGTCCATGTTTGCTATGAGGAAGGTAGGAAAGTGGTCAGTTGTTCTGTCATAGATTACCCCAGATGTAAGGGGAGCTGTTATATTAGTCCATAAGTGATCCAGGGTAGTGGCAGATGTTTGAGTGACTCGGGTAGGCTTGGTGATTGTGGGGATTAGCATACAGGAGTACATGCTGTTACGGAAATAGTCAACTTGAGGGTTGTTTTGAAGACCCAGGTCATTATTGAAATCACTTCCCAAAATGATGTGATTTTTGTTGAGATTGTTATTTATGATAAGATTCCTTACGTTGTCTGAGAATGAGGCTATGTTGGTATTAGGAAATCTATAGATGGCACCGATAGTCAGGGAGGATTTAAGGGATTTACTGGAGAACTTGGCAATGGTATATTCACACTAGTCGTCTCTATCACTAATGACACTATTGCAGATGAAGATATCTTTGTAATATATTGCTGTGCCACCTCCTTTTTTATTAGGCCTGCAGTTATGAATGGCTTTAAAACCAGCTAAATTGTAGAGTTGGGTGTAGTCATTACTTAGCCAAGTTTCTGTTAAAATGATGAAGGATAATTTAGTACCTAGTGCTGTGAGTAGTACATTTATATCATCAAAATGTTTACCAAGTGACCTAACATTTTGGTTGTAAACTGATAAACAGATGCTATTTAGGAGTTTGTTTTTTGCAAGATTTGCTGTGTAATACCTGCAATAATGATGATCAATGTGCTGATATGTGTGGGTATGGGACAGTAGATTTCGATCAGGATCAATATCAGTAAGCATATAGATACAATAAGATAAGCAATTACAGGAACAGTTAAATACTAAAACTGCTGTATATAGCAAGTAATTGTAGCAAAACACAACAATAAACGTAGGTACACAGTAAATAGAAACAATTAGAAGTAGAGCAAAGATTCCCGTAGATAGCCAGGAAGGATACAGTAGTTAGGTTAAGAGAGAAGATAAAATCAGTAGACTGACAAGAATAATATATAGCAAAAAATAAACAGACAAATAATAATCGTAAAGTAAAGATAATCTTAAAAATCAATTATTTAATACAGCTTACTTGTAAACCTATAATTAGTATGAACTTAAGAAAAAAATGAGCTCAGTAATTAATTACAATAAATGATGTATAAATCAAATTACAATTAAATTAAAAATTAAAAACAAAAACAAAAATAACAGCGAAAGATTATATTTATGAGCAAGATTTTACTAAGACACTGAGGTAAATGCTTATATAAATACAAAGTCTGCTATAATTAGAGAATAATTATAGCAAAACACAAAAATAAATGCAAGTAAACAAATGAATTGAAACAATAGAATTGGAAGTAGAATAAAGATCACTAGATAGCCATGAAGGATACACAAAGTTGGTGTGGAGAACAAAAAATCAGTAGAGACTGTCAAGATGAATATATATAAAAAATTGACAAATGATGATTGTAAAGTAAAATAATCTTATAGATAATTAATTTTATTTAGCTTAGTTTTTAACCTATAATTAGTATGAATTTAATTAAGAGAACAAAATGAGATCAATAATAAATTTCAATATATGACATAAATCAGAACAATTAAATTTAAAATTTAAAAAAGAATAGGGTAAGATTAGATTTAAGAGTAAAATTTTACAATGATACTGAGGTAGATGCATAAGTGCATGGAGACTTGACTGATTACTTAGGAAATTATATGAATGAGAGAACATTAGGTAAATGGTAAGGCAGAGACAGCACCTTGAACAAAGTTAGATTAAGTTAGGATAGACTCAGGCACCCAAAGAGTTATTTTAAGTATTGGCATTGGTCGGGTTCAGGTCCTATTGGGTAAACAGAGGCTCCAGTTAATGATTGACGCCCAGTAAATCTTTCCTGGCCGAGGATACGAACCCAGACCAGAGCGCTGACGAAACGACAGGCGGGTATCTTACCACTCCGCTACAGAGACCTCTATATTAGGGACTACTATTGTATATATATTATATATTATATTAGGGACTGCAATTGTTATACATAACAAAAGCTTTTTGACATCCATAAATTCAGGAATTGTTGCTTCCTCAATTACCTTAATAACTATAAATTGTGACTTTACAGATACCAAAGCATTGTTATTGCATAAACAATGTTACATGAAGTTCATTTATGTACTAATTAAAAGAAGACTTAGTTACAGTGACCTTATAAGTAGAGACAATTGTTAAGTTCTAAAACATTCCTAGTTACAGTGTGGATGGTGACCTTGAAGAAATATTTATTAAGTTATATTTTATTAACTTCTCAACTGCGCAACGTTATCTCGAGCTTATCTTGAGATGATTTCGGGGCTTTAGTGTCCCCGCGGCCCGGTCCTTGACCAGGCCTCCATCCCTAGGAAGCAGCCTGTGACAGCTGACTAACACCCAGGTACCTATTTTACTGCTAGGTAACAGGGGCATAGAGTGAAAGAAACTCTGCTCATTGTTTCTCGCCGGCGCCCGGGATCGAACCTGGGACCACAGGATCACAAGCCCAGCGTGCTGTCCGCTCGGCCGACCGGCGGAACGTGCCTGCAGGCCCTCGGCGGAGGGTGTCCAATGCGCTGCCTGGTAATTATATTTTTATCATATAAATTCAAAACTCCCGTGGCTACATGGGGTTCACATCAGCTTCCTCAGGAGTCTTGTAAACAGACGCCATCTTTAAAAAAAATCATGGGCCACATTCCCGGGTGTGAGAGCCTCAGTACTGAGTGAGCAACCAAGGCTGGCGAACGCAGTATGAGCTCACAGCACTGCTGTTCAGCTCGTGACTACAGCACCACCTAATAATGTAAAAATATATATATAACTTGTATTATATAGCCATGATAGTAATGCAGAAGAGCCTGAATGTGATAATGACTGTGTACAATGTTCAAATATCAGTGATTTAATGCTTTTCACGATGTTCACAGTGCTAGTCACAGCACCACTGCATTATTTCGTCCATCTAGGAATCTTCAAACAACTTCTTTGGTTCCTTTACAGAATAAACTTGTGGTCAATTATTTATTTACAGGAATTAGTGACCAGGATTGTGATAATAGCAGGATTGTGGTGATAAATTAGCACTGTGCATAGTATTATGGAAGGAGGAATTTTGGTGAGGAGGGAGGAAATCGAGGTAGCCTCACTGTGTGGGGCAGCCACTCTTGTTTTGCTCACCATACTAGCTTAGTGATTCATTATGGTGAACACATATGTACATTAGTATATACAATGTGTGTATATAGTGTAATAACAGCCACAGGAGTATGTTGGGAGGAGCTATTTTGGTGAGGGAGGTGACGTCGTAATCGTAGCGTTGTCTGCTGTGTGATTTCTCATGCAGTGTATGGTAGCCACCGTACTGTTTGGACACAATACCGGCTTACATGCATAGTTCTGGAGAATAAAACATGCAGATAGGCATACATAATATGTGCAAATAGTGTAATAAAAACAATAACAGTACGGTGGGAGGAGCAATGTTGGCGAGTAAGATACTGGAGGAGTGAGGGAGGACTAGCTGGGTGTGGCAGCTCACACTCGTGGAGTTCTGTCAAGGATGTTGATGGTGAATGTATATAGTGTGTGACAGTGTATAGTGTGTAAATATGTTGTAAATATACATAAATGTACCTGAAACATTGGTGTGAATAGCAGTATGGTGTGAGGAGTGGTGATGGCGAGTACGATGTTGGAGGAGTGAGGGAGGACTGGCTGGGTAGGGCAGCTCACACTCGCGAAGTTCTGAGTGAGTTTAAGGTGTGTGTATACTGTATAGTGTGTGATGCTGTACAGTGTATAAATAGATTGTATATATACATAAATTAGCATGATACAGTGGAAATATGTGCCGGATATGTGTACACGTGTGTCATGCACGTTACACAGTGTCTTCGGACAGTATGGATGTTCTACTACCATAATATAGTGTACGTGTTCATTATACATAGGATTGACACGTAAAAACAAATCAAATGTATTTGGAACTGTGAGCAAAAAATGAACAAAAATATATTCGTAGCAACTCGCGCATCTTGAGCTGTTCGCCCTACTGGCCCCGGGAGCGTAAGCCACGGGCGACCAGGGAATGATGACGTCAAGCACGAACTTACGGACCATATAGCAGCCAAACTAAGTACAATTTCGACCTTTTGTTACCATATCCATACTCAGGGAAGGGTGTTTGATACTTTCAAAACAAAAAATATTTTTTTCCAGATAATTTATTTCTTGCACATTGGGGGGGGGGGGATGCCATATATGAAGCCGAGCAGCTCAGTGGTTAAGTAATAACAGGTTTTAAGTAAGCGCCAAGTATTGCACATTATTTTATCTATTAATATTATAAACTAATGATAACCTAATTAAATAATAATTTCATATCATTCACATCGGAGTTGGAGGATCCAGTGGTAGTGGCAGCGGCTCTCCTATCCACGTTCCAAGCGCGAATGTGTCAATGGGTAGACCCGACCACAGCCGCCGGAACCCCTTCTAACAGAACGACTGAGCGCTCTAGAAAGTGGAAAGCAAAACTATAGCATGGTTGACAGTGCCGGCCTTGCGTCCTCTTGTGAGGTTCCATCTTGCCACAAGTGGGTTACATCCAGTATCCATCTACTAAGCGGAGATTTTGCTCATGCCATCCAGATTAGGGCACACACTGTAGCCACGCCGTCTAGAGCAGGTAGGGGTAGACCCGAGGCTTCTGGTCTCTGCAATGCTTGCCAGAAACCAGGGACCCTGGGCCACATATCCCAGGCATGCCACAAGACACATGGGGCTCGGGTGAAACGACATGACGATATCATCCGGTTCGTAGCCGGCCGCCTGCGCAAAGAGGTTTTGAGGTGGAACGTGAAGTCCGTATACCGGATGGAGGGACCTTTTGTAAGCCTGACATCATAGCTTGCAAAGGTGATGAGGCCTTCATATTAGACACCCAGGTCTCTGCTGATAATTTCCCACTCTCCCGTCCACATCAGAGTAAGTGCGACAAGTACGGCACCCCAGAGATCCTTCTAAAGGTCAGGGAATATACCGGGAAGCACACAGATTCCGCCTCTTCAATAACCCTTAATTGGAGAGGAGGATGGAGCAAGAAGAGTGCGTGTGGTCTGCAGGATATGGGACTCACCAAGAGCGACCTTCAGATTTGCTCTGTGAAAGCCCTGACCTGGACATATTCCATCTACAGAATATATGAATAGAATACAGAATATACAGAATATGGTCCAAAACCACATCTAGGGGCAGACCACCTTAGTCACAGGATCACCGTGCACAGGTTATATAAGGGTTAATATAGTCTTGCTTAAGTGAACCGCAGCCAGGATAGCTGGTAGCCAACTATCTAAGCAGAGGCGTCATCTGGAGTACCACTTCTCCAAATGGTGTCTCACAAGAGGGTGGATGACCTGGCCGGAGCCCACAAGTGGGTAAGGTGGCGGCTGGAGGGACCCCCTTGGGCATACATGATATCTCTCCCGCTCCGGGGCCTTGTTAGGAGCTTCCACTATGAATACTTTTTTCCATGTATGCCGAAGTCAAGTCACCAATCCTGCTGCTTAGGCAGCTTGTTGTTTTGCCTTCAGTTTTAGTTATTTTTTAATGATATACTGTGCACCTCTCCCTTTGTGTGTCGTGTCCCTTATATGAAAAACCAAATGCAAAACAATTTTCCATTTTGTGTATGTCATTTCATGTTATTATTTTGTGTTATTATTATCATATTAACTCTTGTGGGTTGTGATGAGATCTGCCATTTATGTGTATTTTAGTTTGTGTTTGATAGAGAATTAGGTATGCTTAGGGGTGCCTTCTCGCCATGCCCTGTGGCTGGGGGGATTGGTGCCCTGAAGCTACATAAACACCCTATACCCCCCCCCCTGAAGTGGCAAGGGGACTTAGGGGACAACATAACGAATTGCTAGTTTCATATGATTGCCAGTCAAGCTAATATAATTCTGAGTTACAAGATTAGATAATTGCCAGTCAGGCTAACATAACTGCCAGTCAGGCTAATATAATTGCCAGTTATATGCTAATATAATTTTAGTATATTTTGGTAGCAGTCTTTCTTGTAAACATATGTTGTTAAATATGACCAAAAAAGTAGGATTAATAATTCTAACACGAATTTTTTCAATATTTCTTACGTTTTTTTTTTTATAATTGTCAATGAGGAAAATATAATTACTAGTCAGGTTAACAAAATTGCAAGTTACAGCCTTATATGATTGCAAGGTACAGGATAATTGCCAATTATAGAATAATGACATTACCAGATATAGGATAAGATAAATTACCAGTTAGCCAGTCAGGCTACCAAATACCAATCATGCTAATGCACACACAAATCACAATAGCATGATATGTCAAACAAATCCACAAGGGCCGTGTAGAGGATCGGCATCCATATCTATAAATCCACAAGGGTCGACATGTAATAAGAACAGCAACCTGGAGTGCTACTGTTCTCTCAAGGCTTTTCACATTATAAGTTTCTGAATCCTTGTGAGAGCAGTAGCACTCCAGGTTGAAAAATACCAAGTCGTGGCACAGTTGACTAAGGCGCATCTGGGAATATCCCGTGCATAGGTTCCAATCCTCAACATGGCCCTTGCTGACAACGCAGCAGTCACCGCCCTCTCAGCCGAAGACCTCCAATGGCTCATGGCCCGCTTCAGTGAGGCCTGTCAGGCTTTTGGACTCACAATCACCCTGAAGAAAACACAGGTCATGGGACAAGGAGTGGACTCCCCACCTGACATCGGCATCTCCGGTTACAAACTAGAAGTCGTTCACGACTTTGTGTACCTGGGCTCCACAATCTCTGACTCCCTCTCTCTTGATACGGAGCTAAACAAACGCATTGGTAAGGCATCTACTACTATGTCCAAACTGACAAAGAGAGTGTGGACCAACAATAAGCTGACTGAGCATACAAAGATCCAGGTTTACAGAGCCTGTGTCCTGACCACTCTCCTATATAGCAGTGAGTCTTGGACACTCCACACCCATCAGGAAAGACAGCTGAATGCCTATCACATGCACTGCCTTCGACACATCTTGGACATCACCTTGCAGGACAAGGTGACAAACAACAGCGTCCTGGGGCAACCCGTTCTCGCACTTTCGTATAGTCAATATTGACTTATTAAATACGTAAATATGTGACATACTTAACATACTAGTTTACCTTGAAAAGCTTCATAGAAAACACCGACCTTACCTAACCTTCTTAGTATGTTAAGATAAGCATCTTATCGCTTCGTAATTACAATTATTACTTAACCTAATATAGGTATAGGTTAAGTAATAATTGTAATTAGCATCGAAGTATCTTATTGCTTCGTAATTACAATTATTACTTAACCTATTATAGGTATAGGTTAAGTAACAATTGTAATTACAATTATTACTTAACCTATATTAGGTTAAGTAATAATTGTAATTATGAAGCAATAAGATGCTTCGATGTTAATTACAATTATTACTTAACCTATACCTATAATAGGTTAAGTATTAATTGTAATTACGAAGCAATAAGATGCTTATCTTAACATAATAAGGTTAGGTAAGGTCGGTGTTTTCTATGAAGCTTTTCAAGGTAAACTAGTATGTTTAGTATGTCACATATGCACGTATTTAATAAGTCAATATTGACAGACAGAAAGTGCGAGAACGGGTTGCCTGGGGAGAGCCAGAACCACCACCTGGTACACTATGCTAAAGCAGAGATAAATGCACTGGCTTGGGCACTGTTACGACCTTGGAATCTTAGTTGGAAACCAGAGGTCAAATTGAGTTCCAAATAATCTTGTGAAAAGGATAGTTAATTAACAATAACGTTTGTATGCAGAGCTTCTCATACCTTGGTTCCGTCTTCCTTGCCAGGCGTAAGATGAATCTTGTTTCTCAGAGAGCATTCAGACTCTGAGCTTGTTGATTATTAAATATAATATTGAACTAGTTATCAGCTATTCTTCGAACTGTTAAAGTAACTAGTAATGAATGTCGGTGAAGACTTGTAATGTTTATGGTTGTATGATCAGGTAGGCTCCCTTCCCGGCAGCATATTTAAGAGAGCGGAGGAGGGTGTGCTCAGTCTCTCTGGTTCTGGCTGTTGCGGTGTTCACACTCTCCCTCGTGGGCTCTGTACTTTTCTTCCTTCTCTCTCTCTCTCTCCCCCTTAGCTTATCCTGATTCTCAGTTCTACAAGTTAAGTACCTTGTACTGTGTTACCGTATTCTGACAAAGTGTGTAGTTAGTTCTTGTGTAGCCTAAGCTAGTGTTTATATCCATAAGATTACTCTAGGGTGTTTTAATGAAACCCCATGTGCTCAAGTTTTACCAGGCTACCTAGAGCATTTACTAGTGTCCTTCTCCAAGTAGTCTTTACCCTAGTTGCAATTGTAAACCATGCATCCTGTCTATGTGGACCAAGGTGTTTAACCAGTCTCCGTGGTGTAGTGACCAGTCTCCATGGTGTAGTAGTAAGACACTTGTCTGGCGTTCCGCAAGCGCTTTGTCATGGGTTCGTATCCTGGCCGGGGAGGATTTACTGGGTGTAAATCCTTAATTGTAGCCTCTGTTTCACTCAACAATAAAATGTGTACTTGGTTGTAAGAACGATTCTTCGTGGGGGTCGTATTCCAGGGACCTGCCCAAAACCCTACGCGTACTAGTGACTGTACAAGAAAGTAACATCTCTTGTATATATCTCAAAAAAGTAAGGTAGAGTGGTAAAGTGATTTATTGTATTAATGTATATGTGGGATTATTAGAGAGTTTAATAGATAAGGAATAAGCCAGGAGTATCTTTCATCCTGTTGAGAGTGGAATAGGGGATTACCTTAGACTACAGACATTTATTCTAGTCAAACTATTATTCTTTGCTGGGAATATTCTTTCCCTGGGGGCCGGGGCCTCCCTATTGCCACTATTTTAGGAACTCCTTTGTCTTTTAATATTGGCCCTCTCAGTACAACCACATACCTCCATAACAAATGGTTGGCCTTACTGGGATCTGAAATTTGTATACATAAATTGTAAAAATTTTGATTTTTGAGTGCCGAAACTAAATTTCTTGCATTCTGCAGAACGGTTGTGTGGTAGCCTAGGGTCCAGTTCAACTAGCAAAGGATACATCTTGCACTGACTGGACATCCAACTAGATCTCTTCACGATTGAGGTAAGTGTGGCCTTGTAACAGGGGCTTTGCAATTTTTTGTATTTTTTTCCAATTTTTATTTTTACTTTTACTTTGGCTAATAACTAGAATAATTCGTGATGGAGGCTAAGTTGCAGGAACTGGCAAAGACACCTTCAGTGGTGGAGATTAAGAAACTGACCTAAGCTAACCAAGTGTTGTTAGGCAAGGAATTGGGCCTTGAGTTAAATGAAGCAAATAAAAAGTGTCTTAACCAATGAAATTTTGCAGAATTGCATACCCCAGGGCTTATTGGCAAGTGATACAATTTTATGCCAGGCCAGTCCAGCTGAAAGTGAAGCTAGCAGGATAGAATTAGAATTACAGCTGGCCAGATTAAAACTAGTAGAGCAAGAGGCAAGAGTGTTAGCACAACATGCTAAGGTAGAGGAGCAAAGGATCAAAATTTGAGGAGGCAAAAATTATGGGCAATGCCAATGTACCACCACCTGCCGGGGATTCAAACCCAAGGCATTATGATAAAAAAGATAACCTGCCTGAATTTTCAGAGTCAGACCCTGAAAGGTTTTTCAACCATTTTCAGAGACTGGCAATGTCCATGAACTGGCCAGAGGAAGAGTGGGTGAAAATCTTAAAGGGGCGGCTTAGAGGTAAAGCCCTAGATATTTTTATAAACATGCCTGACTGCGATTGTTTTGATTATATAAGGTCAGGGAACGGGTTTTAAAGGGGCATATGAAATTATGCCTGAAACCCACCGCCAAGCTTATCGCAACCTTAGGCCTACTCACAACCAACCTCTCGCTGAATTTGCTAGCGAAAAAATATTTAATGGAGGGTTTTATACATAGTATGCCAGAGTCGGTAACAGGGTATTTACGAGAAAGGACGGAGGTAGATACTAATATTATGGATTTGGCCAAGACGGCAAAAAACTACCAGTTGGTAGGCAAAAGGCCCAATAAAATGAAATATATAGCCCAATTTGTAACAAAAGCTATACCCACAGCCAGTCCAGATCTGCCCATTCTAACCCTGTAACTAGTGCACCTTCTTTTTCAGACAAAAGTAACCCTGTTAAATTGTCTAACCCCACAGCGCCTAAGGGTGAACCAAAGGGGAATTCTGCTAGTAATGTCTCTTCTCCCTGACGAGTTTGTGGTCACTGTAAACGTTCAACCCACGTTACTAGCTGTTGTTGGCAACTGTACATGGAAAAAAGACCCAATGCTCTTGTTGTGACACAAGGCTTGAGGCCTTCTGAAGGGTTAGGGAGCAAGACCTCCAACCCACAGTGGCTGGCCCTGCTTATCCCCCTTCCTGTCGAAAGGGTTTGTTTTGTTCTCTGAGGGTTCTTCCTGGAAGGACGTGGTGATCTTCCAAGACACCGGTGCCATCCAGGCTTTAATTTTGGAAAGTGCGTTGCAAGGTGCAAACACTCTCAACACCGGAGAGGTAGTACTGGTTGAGGGTATCACTAGTGATACTCGAGCAATACCCCCTCTGTAAGGTTACCCTGGAATCTGATTTCCACAAGGGTGTTTGTACAGTCGGAGTCACTTCTTACCTACCTTTCCTCATTGTTAATAAAATATTGGGTAATGATTTAGCAGGGTATAAGGTAGGGGTCTCCAGACTGCCTTTTATGTTGCCTACCCTTAAGGTTTTCCTGGCTCTTCCAGCCGCAGAGGATAATGTTGTGTACCCTGTGTGTGCGGTGACCAAGTCTATGGGCCATAAATGTAAAGTCAGCCCTGTGGTTGCCAAGGTGGTAAGTCCCGATGACACGAGGAACTTTCTGAGGGGTGAAAACCAAGTGGACCTTGCGGACACGTTCATGGCCTGAATCAATGATGAGGCCGAGGACACTGTTTAGAGCCAACCATCACCTACTACCGAGAGTCGTGAGAAAGTAGTGGGGGAACCCTGGCGAGTCTCGGCCAATAACATCTGACCCAGGCATGGAAGCTTCTTTGTGTGACTTACAGGACGCTGACCCCAATCTTGCAGAATGTCACGATGTAGCTCTCTCTAAGGAGGAAATTGTAGATGCAGCAACTGGGTACTATTACGAGGATCAGATTTTGATAAGAAAATGGAGAATACAGAGTTCTCCCTTGTCAAATGTGTGGGAGATAGTTCACCAGGTTATGTTGCCTACCTGCTATAAAGAAAGTTTTGGCAGCTGCTCATGATGACCCTATGGGGGGACATCAAGATATAAATATCACTGTGACGGTAATCTCTTTCAAGAGAGATTGAGCCTGCTCTTCCCTACGTAAAGTTACTTCTATATATACAACACTAAGATGCTACCTTCATGATACGTCTACCAGTAGCACAAAACGTTTTAACCAGGAGGCAAACGTACCCTAAACTCCCCCCACTCCTCACTCCCTCCATGCCGGCTCGCCACCATCGTCAACCAGCAAACTACCATTCCAACTTGCTTGCTTCTGATTGTTGACCCGCCGACTGCACACCTGCACCTCAGCGCCCTCTACCAAGTCGATGTCTGGGCCTGAACCAGTCACTGAAGTCAGAATATCCTGTGCTCTCAAGCTGTAAACAACCAATTGATATACACTCTGTTTATTGGTGGATGTTCTCAGCTAGCGCTATATTCTCAGCACCTGTTTAATCATTTTTCTGTCTTTATTTTATTTGTAGAGTAACGTCACCACAGTTTTTATTTTTTATGTTATAATTTTTTGACTTGTTAATTTGCACTGTACATAGCCAAGGAATTCTTATTCATAATTTGTTTTTAAGTTAATTAAAGTTTCTTTGTTCATACTATGTGTTTTGCGTGTCTTCCCTTACTTTACCACAGACAACAGCCAAGCAGTCGATCTTTTTTTTGTAAATGTGATTAGGTATTAACATCAGCCAAACTGAGGACTGCATTACCATCTACACTTTCCCGTCACATTTTTATGAGGGCCTGTCCAAGGAGCTTCACTCAGGTACTAGTACTAGAACGTCAATTTGTGGTAAGTGTACTTGGCTTTGATACAGTTGCTTTTCAATATTTTTATTACTTTTAATATTTATATGGTACTGTGTATTTTGTGCATTCTGAGGGTAGCATATTGTGAGTGTTGGATAACTTTGGATTACGTGGTGATTGTAGGTCTCAGTCATTCTCTTAATTGGTCAACCTTCCCTCAGTGTTATTACTCGTGTATTCCACCTTTTGTCCCTAGGATATTTATCACATTCCGGCAGATCATCTTTTTGGTACCCTGGTACTTTGATTTGTCTTCGGGTCAAAGCACCCTATCTTCTGCTATCCGACCAAAGGAGGATACAGAGGGCCATAGTTCCTCTAGCACGGACTACGTTGCTGAGTTGGGACCTCAACAGCAGTTCTCGTCACCAGTTGACACTCGCACCCCTACACGTCGGTCAGAGATGATGATATTTACTTAGGTAGGAAATTAGCTTTCTTTTTTCAGAGCACAAAGATCGCTAATTCTGTAAGTATCATATTTCATTTAGTAGGAAAACCCTTGCTTCTGTCCTATAAAGACTCGGCAAGGTATGCCTACATTCTTGGACTACCTTATTCACTTTTGAAACAATTAAATATTTCATTTGTTTAAGAAACTATCGGTTTCATTTATTTAGTAGGAGTTTCTTGCCCTTATTCTCTTACATTGAGTACCGGTACAAGATTTCCTGCGCTTTTGGTTGACTAATCATTTACCATACTATTAACGTTAATTGTTAACGATTAAAATTCCACAGGATAGTTACCTGTTGCCACGTCATCCTGTTACTGACACTTACCATATCGCAAGTATATTCATTGTACATTTATTTGCTATTTTTCACAATGTTTCGTCTCCAAGCATTTCGTAACGACCCAGCAAGTGAGGTAGGGAACTTAAGTCGTGCCAAGAAGACCGAATTACACACTCTTGCACACAAGTATCAACTAGATGTTCCCCATGGAGCCAACAAAAATGACTTGCATAATTTAATCTTGGATCATCTCTTAGATGAAAGGAAGATGAAGCTCACGAAAACTATTCTATTGCAGATAAACATGCTCTGGCAGCTATGAAATTGAAGCTCGAACTAGCCACCATAGAGCGGGAACAACAAAAAGAAGCTCTCCATCAACAAAAAGAAGCTCTCCATCAACAAAAAGAAGCTCTCCAGATAAAGAAAGAAGAGGCGGCCCTAAGGAAAGAAGAACAAGAACGTGAGGCGGCCCTGGCGAAAGAAGCTCTACAACTAAAGGAACGCGAGATGGCCCTAAAGAAAGAAGAGCTGGCCCTACACCAGGAGCGTGAGCGAGTACAGCTTGAAGCAGCAAGACAACGTCACCTGAAGATGCAACGCGAGCATGATAAGAAGCAAGCTGATATGACTCTATCATGTCGTCAACAAGAACTCACATGGGAAACTACACACCACACTCAGCGCCAACAAGCTACAGCTAGTCTTCCCATAAGTTTCAATGTCTCCCATGCAAGTAAGTTAATGCCACCATTCGTTGAAACAGAGATCGATGTATTTTTCCCCACTTTTGAGACCCTAGCTAAAAAACTTAGCTGGTCTGAAGATCAATGGTCTACCCGTCTCAGAGTGCATCTCACAGGTAGAGCTGCGGTTACTCTCAGTACCTTAGCGTCTGAGAATAACTACCAGACTCTGAAGCAAGCAGTTTTGGACGCCTACCTTCTCTGCACCGAAAGCTACAGACAAAAATTCCGTGATTATCTAAAGGCAAGTACCACCACCTTTTTAGAATTTGCTAATACAAAGAAAAAATATTTCATGAAATGGCTGGAAGCAGCACATGTCTCTACATTTTCAGAACTCGTCAACATCATTGTAGTTGAAGAACTCTTTAGACGCGTTCCCCCTTCCATCCGTTTATATTTAGCAGACAAAGAAGAAACCGACTACATCAGATGTGTGAAGTCGGCTGACACCTACAGCCTCATCCATCGGCTAACACCCCCTTCCAGTAAGAAGTCTTGGTAAAGTTATGATAAAGTGAGTACCGATCAAGCGAGCTCTCAATTGTATTGTAAGTATTGCAAGCTCTATGGACATACCATGGATAAATGTGGTAAAGCTCCATACAAAGGAAACAATGAAACAACTAAACCCAAACCGACTCCTCCTAAGTCCGGTAAGCCTGTGATGAATGTTGGTGTTCCTGTTAATGATCTTTCTCTCTTCAGCAAACACCTGTATCCTGGAACTGTCTCTGCCAGCAGTACAGATTCGGAGGGACGTTTCAAATTGAAGATCTTGAGGGACACAGCGGCTCTTCAATCAATAATATTGAAATCGGCTGTGCCTAACGTCACCTACACCAGGGAAACCGTCCTTATCACTGACCTCACTGCTGCCACTCCGTATCCACTCGCCAGAGTCCACCTGGATTGTCCTTTCGTGACCAGCGAAGTCCAAGTCGCCATCAGGGAAAAGCCTTTTTCCATGTCTGGAGTGCAACTTCTCCTGGGCAATGACTTGACAGAAGATCTGCAACCTTCCAACCTGATCATCATGGACAAACCTCAGGTGTTTAACTCTGTAGTGGACAATCCCATCTTTAAGTATGTTCCAGTAGAGGTCCAAGAAAGTGATGAAGTTTCTCCTCCGGTTTTGGTGACCACCCGTGCACAAGCTACACGCCCACAACCAGCTGACTCTGCTGCAACCGTTGTCCCTCAAGACCATCAGAATCTACCACCGAATCTTACTATGTTGGAGTTCCGTAAGTTACAGAGGGAGGATCCTTCATTAACACCATTATTCTTCCAGGCTGAGACTCAACCTGACAGTATTCCTGGGTTCTTCCTAGAAAATCAGTTGCTCTACCGCAGGTACAGACCCAGTAAGCTGAAGGAGGATGACGATTGGGCAAATGTCGAACAACTAGTGGTTCCCACTAGCCTTTGGCCCGATATTCTACACCTGGCCCACGGAGCACTTTCTCACTATGGTTTTAACAAAACCTACCACGGAATCAGACAAGACCACTACTGCTCAGGTATGGTTAAAGACGTCAAAAGTTACGTGCAACAGTGTCATACATGTCAGATGACAGGTAAACCTAACATCTCTATTCCCAAGGCTCCATTGACTCCTATCCAGGTGCCTGCGGAACCTTTCCACAGACTCATCATAGACTGTGTTGGTCCTTTACCCCGGACCAGTTCTGGCAACGCCTATATACTAACTATCTTGTGTCCTTCCACCAGATTCCCCATAGCAGTTCCAGTAAAGAACATTACGGCTGCAACTGTGGTGAAACAACTATTTAAGATCTTCACCCAGTATAGATTTCCAAGAGAGGTTCAAAGTGACTGTGGCACCAACTTCACCAGTGATCTCTTCAAGAAGACGCTGTCAGATGTCTCCCCAATGAGTCTCTAGGAGTATCTCCTTATGTGATGCTCTACGGACGTAAGTGCCGTACTCCTCTCAAAGCTTTTAAATGCTCTTTACGTAATGACACCTTCAGTGACTCTCAGAATGTGCCCCAGTTTCTTCAAAACTTAAAGCACCTTCTCGAGAGAGTACGTAAATTTGCTAAGGACAATCTTTTGAAAGCTCAGGAGAGGATGAAGAGTCATTTTGACCAACGCAGCAAAATAGGGAAATTTAAACCAGGAGACTTCGTGTTGGCCTATTTTCCTATCCCAGGTTCTCCATTGCAAAACAAGTTTTCAGGACCCTACCGCATCAAGGAGTGCAGAAACAACCACAACTACGTTCTTGAGACTCCAGATCTCAGCGGCGGCGGGAGACCCAATTGTGCCACGTCAACCTCCTGAAGCAGTATCAAGGTACTCCCCCCACTGTGTTGGTATCATTATCCACATTTAAAGGTCTATACCTCGACAGTGAGACCTTACCTGCTTCTCCTCCCGAAAGCACTAACACTGAGTCAGTGCCTTCCAACTCAGAAATCCTAACTGATCTTCATACCTATTTGCAGGACAGTAATAGTGCTCCTCTCATCAGAATCTTCAAGGAACATCAGAAGTTGTTCAGCGATGATCCACAGGATTGTAATGTGGTTCAGGACGACATCCAGCTACTCCCTGACACCCGGCCGATTCGTCACCCTTTCTACCGAATCAGCCCGAGCAAAAAGGAAGTTATGCGTGCTGAAGTACAGTATCTCCTGGATCATGGGCTGGCCACCCCTTGTGAGTCCCCTTGGGCCTCACCCTGCATATTGGTGCCGAAACCGCACGGTAAAGTGAGGCTGTGTACCGACTACAGGAAATTGAATCTTGCGACTGTCAATGATGCTTACCCATTATCAAGAATAGATGACATCCTTGATGCCATTGGTAATGCTTGGTATTTATCCAAACTAGACTTACTCAAAGGATACTACCAAGTGTGTTTGACAGAGCGAGCAATGGAAATATCTGCCTTCACCACCCTTTTTGAGCTTTACAGATATGAATGCCTTCCATTTGGACTATGTAATGCCCCGGCCACCTTCCAGCAAGCTGTCAACCGCGTCATCCATGGATTAGATCACACCTATGCCTACTTGGATGATATCGTTGTGGCAACTAACACCTGGAATGAACATCTGCTCCAGCTGCAACGATTGTTCGCCAAGCTCCTGACAGCCGGCCTCACCATCAACTTGGGCAAGTCCACCTTTGCTAAAGGTAAAGTGCATTATCTTGGTCATGTGATAGGGAGTGGCAGCCAAGCTCTATTTAACATACACACTCAAGCCATCCAGCATTACCCACAGCCTACCACCAAAAAGCAGCTCCGGCGCTTCCTTGGTCTTGCCTCCTACTACCCTAGGTTTGTGAATAATTTTAGTACGGTAGCGACACCATTGATCACTTTAACCAGCCCCAAGCAACGTTATCATTGGACCATTCAGCAAACCATTGTTTTTGAACAACTTAAATCTCTGCTCTGTTCCAATCCCATTCTCGCCTCGCCAGATATCACGAAGCCTTTCATCCTCCATGTCGATGCCAGTGGTACCGGCATCGGGGGCGTCCTGATGCAACAACGAGGCGAGGAGGTTCTACCTGTTAGCTTCTACAACTACAAGTTAAAACCTCACCAGAAGAACTACAGCACTATCGAAAAGGAACTTCTCTCCATCGTCCTGAACTTACAGCACTTTGCATCATACCTACAAGGTGCTCGGTCTACCACCATCTACTCGGACCACAATCCCCTATGCTTCCTGCAGCAAGCCCAATTCACCAATCAACGACTTCTACGATGGGCTTTGTATCTGCAGAATTTCAACCTGTAGATCTTCTACATCAAGGTTTCTGACAACATCGTAGCAGACACCCTCTCCAGAGTCTATGAGGTAGAGGCAGCAACACATACCACTCTACCATCAGAAGAAGTAACTTGACCCGTTAGAGCAGGCTTCGGTGGAGAGTTTTGACGGTAATCTTTTTCAAGAGAGATTGAGCCTGCTCTTCCCTACGTAAAGTTACTTATATATATACAACACTAAGATGCTACCTTAGATACGTCTACTAGTAGCACAAAACGTTTTAACCAGGAGGCAAACGTACCCTAAACTCCACCCACTCCCTCCATGCCGACTCGCCACCGTCGTCAACCAGCAAACTACCATTCCAGCTTGCCTGCTTCTGATTAGTGACCCGCCGACTAAACACCTGCACCTCAGCGCCCTCTACCAAGTCGATGTCTGGGCCTGAACCAGTCATTGAAGTCAGAATATCCTGTGCTCTCAAGCTGTAAACAACCAACTGATATACGCTCTGTTTATTGGTGGATGTTCTCAGCTAGCGCTATATTCTCAGCACCTGTTTCATAATATTTTCTGTCTTTATTTTATTTGTAGAGTAACGTCACCACAGTTCTTATTTTTTATGTTATATTTTTTTGACTTGTTACTTTGCACTGTCCATAGCCAAGGAATTGTCTTATTCATAATTTGTTTTAAAGTTAATTAAAGTTTCATTGTTCATACTATGTGTTTTGCATGTCTTCCCTTACTTTACCACAGACAACATCCAAGCAGTCGATCTTTTTTTTTTTTGTAAATGTGATTAGGCATTAACATCAGCCAAAGTGAGGACTGCATTACCATCTACCCTTTCCCTTCACAATCACCTATCATAAAATCTTTTAACATTTCTACTGGCTTAAGCTGAAAAGCGATGAGGCAAAATTTTATAACTCTTGTATCCTTTGTCAGTTTGTTGGGAAAGCAAACCAGACACCAACTAAAGCTGCTCCTAAGGCCTATTGTCGTGCCAGAAGAACTGTTTTCTCATGTGGTAATGGAATGTTTTGGTCCATTACCTAGAACTAAGTCTGGTAATATTTACCTCATAACAATGATGTGTATCACGACCAGTTACCCTGAGGCTTTTGCAGTAAGGAATATCCAAGCAAAGACTGTTGTTACTCGTATGTTGCAATTTTTTTCTACTTTTGGGCTGCCTCGGGTCGTATAAACCGACAATGGTACTAATTTTAAGTCTGATATTTTTTAACAATTCTGTAAGGACTATGGAATAACTCATAAGGTTTCTAGCCCATACCATCCACAGAGTCAGGGAGTAATTGAGCGGTTTCATAAGACGTTGAAGCAGATGTGGAAGACATCGTGTGAGAATTCACAGAGATTTTGGGATGAGAACCAACCTTATGCGTTGTTTGCTGCTCGAGAGGGGTTACAAAGTTCATTCAGTTGTTCTCCTTTTGAGTTAGTCTTTGGCCTTAAGGTCCGTAGACCATTGCAAATGTTACAGGAGAATCTGTTAGGTAATGTAACATTTCCCGAAGATTCGGCTTTCTTTGCGCAACACAACCAGAGACTCAGTGACTGCAAGACGGCTGCACTAAAGTATCTTGGGAAGGCCCAAGAAAGTATGAAAGAACGACATGATGCTAAGGCTAAGTTGAGGATATTTCAGCCTGGTGACCCTGTTCTGGTATTAAAATCTCGACTGGGGGAACACTATGTCTCACAAGTACGAAGGCCCCTATATTGTAGCAGAAAAGGGAGGGGGACCTCACGGTCAAAGTAAGGTACTCTGACAAGCTTAACCAGGTGATGTTTGTACACTTGAACCATCTGAAGAAGTTCCAGGGCCCCAGGCTCGTCGCTCTAACCAATGTTTCCTTTTCCAGTGAGGGAGGGGGATAATTGTTCTAGGGACCCAACTAATCTCATTCTCCCTAATTCTAAATCGGTGAATGCTGGGGAGGAAAGACTGTCCCATTTGCAGATGGCCCAACGTGAAGAGGTGCAGTCGCTACTTAACGAATTGTTCAGTCGGTTCAGGGAGGTCCCGACCTAGACTGATGCCATCTACCATGATGTCAAGTTGACAGACTACACCCTTTAACCCTATTGGATTAGTCTCGAAAAGAAGGTCATCAAGCGGAACGAAGTCGACTTCCTGCTCCAGCACGGCCTAATCCGGCTGAGCCAGGGCTCTTGGTGCTCGCCCTGCCTTTTGGTCCTCAAACCAGACGGCTTCTGGCGATTATGCACCGACTATCGGCAGCTGAAGAAGGTGACCATTGTGGATGCCTATCCGCTGCCCCTCCTAGAAGACTGCATCAACGAGATTGGGAATGCCACTTACGTATCGAAATTCGATCTCTCGAAGGGATACTATCAGATCCCGCTCACCGAACGTGCCAAGCAACTAACTGCGTTTGTAACATCCGATGGTGTCTTCGAGTATCAAGTGTTAGCGTTTGGATTGCATAATGCCCTTGCAATGAACTCTCTGCTTGCAAAGGTGCCAAATTGTTGGGCATATTTAGATGACATTGTGATTTTTGATAGAAG
This sequence comes from Procambarus clarkii, assembly GCF_040958095.1. Lineage (NCBI taxonomy): Eukaryota > Metazoa > Arthropoda > Malacostraca > Decapoda > Cambaridae > Procambarus > Procambarus clarkii. The sequence continues at coordinate 10,126,922 of NC_091234.1, forward strand.
TTGGGCTGACCACATAGCTAGGTTACGCCAGGTGTTCACAGTTTTGAAAAGTGCAAATCTAACTTTAAAGGCAAAAAAGTGTCATTTTGGCCAAGGCACAGTGACATACCTCGGTTATGAAGTGGGCCAAGGAAAAGTGTTACCTCGGCAAGATAAAATCAATGCCATTCTGGAGTATTCAGTGCTCCAGTCTAAAAATCAAGTGCAATGGTTGATCGGTACGTGTATGTACTACCGCCGCTTTTGTCAGAACTTTTCCCGTGTCACCACTCCTCTCACGGACTTGTTGCGTAAGGCGGTTAAATTTAAGTGGTCAAAAGACTGTGAAGAGGCTTTTAAAAACTTGAAATTGATCTTAGCTTCTGGCCCAGTGCTCGCTAGTCCAAGGTTCAACAGACTGTTTAAAATTCACGTTGCCGTGTCTGACTCGGGTGCTGGTGCAGTGTTGTTGCAAACTTGGGATGATCAAGTGAATCATCCAGTGTACTATTACTCTGTGAAATTTGACAAGGTGTAACACAATTATTCAGTGGTAGAAAAAGAAGCATTGGCGCTAGTGTTAGCCTGTAAAAAGTTTGAAGTATATCTAACCACTTACGTAGTAGAAGTGTACACGGACCATAACCCACTGGTGTTTATACACCAAATGAAAGAGAAAAATAAACCTATACTCAGGTGGGCATTGTACTTGCAGGACTTCAATCTTTCCATTATCCACCTAGTGGGTCGGCTCAACATGATAGCAAATGCGCTCTCCGGGTTACCTGAATAAACATTCATCTGAGCCACAGGAAGCCATATACCAACTGTCATGTTTTAGTTATCTTTTTTAGGTTCTGCTGTGACATTAAATATTTCATGTCAAATTTATTTATTTCCCCGTTTTTGTGTGTGCTTTTTCTTTCTGAGAATTTCTTTTTGGTGTGCTTTTTCTTTGAGAAATTATTTTTGTGTGCTTTTTCTTTCAGAGATTATTGGTTCTTATTTTTTTTATTTTCTTTTATGGACTATATTTTCCTTTCTACCTTTGTATGCTCTTACAAAAAATATGACTACTGTTCTAGTAGCCACATTTTTTCTCTGAAGGGGGAGGGGAAGAATGTTACGACCCTGTGTTCTTAGTTGGAAACCAGAGGTCAAATTGAGTTCCAAATAATCTTGTGAGAAGGATAGTTAATTAACAATAACGTTTGTATGCAGAGCATCTCATACCTCGGTTCCGTCTTCCTTGCCAGACGTAATATGAATCATTTTTCTCACAGAGCATTCAGACGCTGAGCTTGTTGGTTATTAATATATAATATTGAACTAGTTATCAGCTATTCTTAGATCTGTTAAAGTAACTAGTAATGAATGTCGGTGAAGACTTGTAATGTTTATGGCTGTATGATCAGCTAGGCTTCCTTCTCGGCAGCATATTTAAGAGAGCAGAGGAGGCTGTGCTTGCATGCACACCACAATGGAGACATCTCCCGTCACGCAGGGTGCAGTTGCACCTCCACAGATCTCCAATATCAGCTAATGATACTGGTAATAGCTCAAAAGGGCTACCACTTACCGGCTATTAATGCCCATGCCACCTTTTGGGTGGCTTAATCTTCATCACTCTTTTTTTTTTTTTTCTTTTTGAGATATATACAAGAGTTGTTACATTCTTGTACAGCCACTAGTACGCGTAGCGTTTCGGGCAAGTCCTTAATCCTATGGTCCCTGGAATACGATCCCCTGCCGCGAAGAATCGTTTTTTCATCCAAGTACACATTTTACTGTTGCGTTAAACAGAGGCTACAGTTAAGGAATTGCGCCCAGTAAATCCTCCCCGGCCAGCATACGAACCCATGACATAGCGCTCGCGGAACGCCAGGCGAGTGTCTTACCACTACACCACGGAGACTGCTAATCATCTTGATGATGATCACTCGTCATCTTGGACACATTGGGAGACATCTCCCGTCACGCAGGGTGCAGTCGCACCTCCACAGATCTCCAGTATCATCTATTGGTACTGGTAATGGCTCAAAAGGGCCACCACTTACGGGCTATTCATGCCCGTGCCACATTTTGGGTGGCTTAATCTTCATCAATCATCAGTCAGCTGTGCTCGGTCTCTCTGGTTCTGGCTGTTGTGGTGTTCACACTCTCCCTCGTGGGCTCTGTACAGCTCTGTACTTCCTTCTGTACAGCTCTGTACTTCCTTCTCTCTTTCCCCTTACCTTATCCTGATTCTCAGTTCTACAAGTTAAGTACCTTGTACTGTGTTACCGTGTTCTGGCAAAGTGTGTAGTTAGTTCTTGTGTAGCCTAAGCTATTGTTTATAATCCTAAGATTACTCTAGGGTGTTTTAGTGAAACCACGTGTGCTGAAGTTTTACCAGGCTACCTAGAGCCTTTACTAGTGTTCTTCTCCAAGTAATCTTTAACCTAGTTGCAATTGTAAACCTTGCATCCTGTCTATGTGGACCAAGGTGTTTAATGTAAGGTAGAGTGGTAAAGTGATTTATTGTATTAATGTATATGGGGGATTATTAGAGGGTTTAATAAATAAGGAATAAGCCAGGAGTATCTTTTCATCCTGTTGAGAGTGGAATAGGGGATTACCTTAGACTACAGACATTTATTCTAGCCATACTATTATTCTTTGCTGGGAATATTCTTTCCCTGGGACCGGGGCCTCCCTATTTCCACTATTTTAGGAACTTTATTTTTTAATATTAGCACTCTCAGTACAACTACATACCCCCATAACAGGCACATAGTGCGAATGGGCTATGGCAGGATTCCCCAAGGATCTCGTGAATGGAGAGCTGATGCAGGGAAAGCGTTCAACAGGCAAACCCCAGTTGCCTGGTGAACGCTTGGTGAACGTTCTCTAGTGTTTGCTTGGTCTATGAGGAGCACGTAACATCAACACTGACACCGTCTCTAGTTTTTTTTTTTTGAAATATATACAAGAGTTGTTACATTCTTGTACAACCACTAGTACGCGTAGCGTTTCGGGCAGGTCCCTGGAATACGATCCCCTGCCGCGAAGAATCGTTTTTTCATCCAAGTACACATTTTACTGTTGCGTTAAACAGAGGCTACAGTTAAGGAATAGCGCCCAGTAAACCCTCACCGGCCAGGATACGAACCCATAACATATCTCTCGCGGAACGCCAGGCGAGTGTCTTACCACTACACCACGGAGACTGTAAATCTTGCATGGTCTATTAGGAGCACCTAAATTCTACACTGACAACTTCTCTAGTTCTTGCTTGGTCATTGAGGAGGATCTAACTCTCATAAAAGAAAATAATAAAATGCCTTTAGATCTTTACCTTTCATGATGAAGCGTATTTCTCAAACAAAACATGACAGTTACCATTGAAGGATATTTAACTGACATAGTGATAGCACAATATTTTCATGATGAAGCTCAATTTCCGAATTGTACATCAGATTAAAGGTAAATTAGTTTACTAATATGTGCCTCATCTTCAACAATCAAAGTGTTTAGCCTATCGTCTAAATGTATTATCCTGTGCTTCTTCATATGCCTAAGCTACTTGAATCTCGTCCCACACTGGGTACCTATAAGGTCGATCCCATGAATGCACTAACATGTGACATATTAAGGTTGCACATGTTTTACATTTTTTGCCACATACAGCACATTCAAAAGGTCGTTCATCCATATGCTCCATCCTGTGTGTGTCTTCATACTTCCAAGAAACTTGAATCTCTTCCCACACTCTGGACAATCATGAGATTTGACACCTGAATGCACTAACAAGTGACGTTTCATATTTCCAAGACGAGTGAATACCTATCCGCACTCTGGACATCCATGAGGTGCACTAACAAGTGAAACTGAATTCAGGTTAGTGCATTCAGGTGAAACACACCTGAATGCACTAACAAGTGAAACTTCATGTGCCCAAGGTGACTTAATCTCTTCGCACACTCTGTACACTCGTGAGTTTTGTTACCTGAATGCACTAACGTGTGAGTCTTCATACTTCCAAGTTGACTGAATCACTTCCCACACTCTTGACATTCGTGAGGTTTGTGACCAGAATGCACCATCCTATGTGTCTTCATACTTCTACGAAGCTTGAATCTTTTTCCACACTTTGGACATCCATGAGGTTTGTCACCTGAATGCACTAACAGTGAGACTTCATCTGACTAAGGTGACTGAATCTCTTCCCACAATCTGGACACTCATGACGTTTGTGACCTGAATGCACTAACATGTGAGTCTTCATATTTCCAAGTTGACTGAATCTCTTCCCACATTCCGAACATTCATGAGGTTTGTCACCTGACTGCACTAACATGTGACATATTATGGTTCCACGTTTTTAACTTTTTTTGCAACACCAAGCACCGGTGTAATTGTAGAATTACACAAATCTACCCAAATTCTCCTAGCATTACGTAAGTAAAGAAGAAATATGGTATACTTACTTACTGTAATGTCGGTGCTGCATGTAAAACATGATCAAACCTATTTTTCCTCTAAAATAATGTAATTTCATATCGAAATTAGAAGTAAATATGTAGCAGGTGACGCCATAGGAAGTCGACGGTCCAAGCGACAAACTTATGGAGCGACTTATCCAAGGTATATGGTCTCCTGGAGAGTGTTTGCTGCCATACCAGCCTCTTGTACTCAGTGATCCAGTCGTCGCAATTCTTTGCTCAAAGTGTCGCAAATTTAATTAATGTTATTAACAAGTAGAATGGGTATTTGTAATAATACCTTTCATAAATAGCCACAAAACATTTAATATTTATTTAAAAAATGTGTCTGGAAGTTAAATCAACTCCAACGGACAATAATTTTGTTATATAGATACTACCGTCATTCATTTGTATGCGTTCGCTACTTAAACTACTCATGTCCTTTTCGATCATCGAACACTGAACCCAACATGCTCTCTGTTCAAGTTCAAGTATGTTTATTCGAGACAAGAAAGAAATACATTTCAAAGGGATAGAATAACTTAGGCTATTTCTACCCCTTCTACTTCAAGGGGAGCACAAATTCAGTGAGTACAAATAGACAAATAACATTACAAGAATCCCATTTAACATTGTAGGTTAATATAGTAAGCACAGCATATAATTGTTTCACTCTTGGGGCAAAATTCTGCTATACTCAAAATGTATGTCCATTGAGACATAACCAACCTAACATAACATAAAAAATAACGGAACTGCTTATGCAGACACGAATTTCCCGTCAAAGAAGGAATAATTTAAATAGGGAGATTGAAGAAATCGAGCGGAAATTGAAACACTCATATGAAACGGAAGAAAGGCAGTTAGAACAGAAAGCCATTCAGGAAATAAAGAAAAATCCAAAATATTTCTTCTCATATGCGAAATCAAAAGCAAAAACCACTGCCAGTATTGGACCTGTTCGTACAAGTGAAGGTTCATACACGGAGGATGACAAAGAAATTAGTGAAATCCTAAAAAAGCAGTATGAGGACATGTTTAGCTCTCCAATAAACAACATGAAGGTGGAAGATCCAGACAATTTCTTTATGCGGGATATTCAAACCCCTGTAAATATAACTGATATAAACACGAGCGCACTAAATTTTGAAAAAGAAATTGAAAACATGCCCATGCACTCGGCCCCAGGTCCAGACTCATGGAATTCAATATTTATAAAGAAATGCAAAGTGCCGGTAGCACAGGCACTCAGTATAGTGTGGAGGAAGAGCTTGGACACGGGGGAGATACCAGATGCACTTAAAGTAGCAGACATAGCCCCTCTACACAAGGGAGGGAGCAAAGCATTGGCAAAAAATTATAGACCAGTTGCACTAACATAAAAGTATTTGAGAGAGTGATTAGGAGTCAGGTCACCAGTTTCATGGAGACCAATGACCTTCACAACCCAGGCCAACATGGATTTCGAGCGGGAAGATCGTGCCTCTCACAGCTACTTGAGCACTACGACAAAATCACTGAGGCATTAGAAGAGAAACAGAATGCTGATGTGATATACACGGACTTCGCAAAGGCTTTCGATAAATGTGACCATGGCGTGATAGCACACAAAATGAAGTCAATGGGAATAACCGGTAAAGTAGGACGCTGGATACTCAGTTTTCTGTCAAACAGGACTCAGCGAGTAACTGTCAACCATATAAAATCTAGTCCAAGTGCAGTGAAAAGCTCTGTACCTCAGGGTACAGTCCTTGCACCGCTGCGTTTCCTTATTCTCATATCAGATATAGACAAAAATACAAGTCACAGCTTCGTATCATCCTTTGCAGAAGACACAAAAATCAGTATGAAAATTACCTCGGCTGAGGACATTGAAAAACTTCAAGCTGATATTAATAAAGTTTTCGACTGGGCATCAGAAAATAACATGATGTTTAACAGTGATAAATTCCAGGTACTCAGGTACGGTAAAAATGAGGACCTTAAACATAATACAGAGTACAAAACACAATCAAATGTACCCATAGTAGGAAAACAGCATGTAAAGGATTTGGGAATAATAATGTCTGACGACCTAACGTTTAGGGAGCATAACCAAGCAAATATTGCGACAGCCAGAAAAATGATAGGATGGATTACGAGAACTTTCAAATCCAGGGATCCCATCACAATGGTTGTACTCTTCAAGTCACTTGTGTTGTCCCGTCTTGAGTACTGTTCAGTACTCACTTCCCCCTTCAGAGCAGGAGAGATTGCTGAAATAGAGGGAATACAGAGAACATATACGGCACGCATAGACGCAATAAAGCACCTAAATTATTGGGATCGTCTCAAAGCCCTCCAAATGTACTAAATGTTTGAATGAGATATCAAATAATATACACCTGGAAGATACTGGAGGGCCAAGTACCAAATGTACACAGTAAAATAACAACGTACTGGAGTAAACGATATGGAAGAAAATGTAGAATAGAACCAGTGAAGAGCAGAGGTGCCATAGGCACAATCAGAGAACACTGTATAAACATCAGAGGTCCGCGGTTGTTCAACGTCCTCCCAGCAAGCATAAGAAATATTGCCGGAACAACCGTGGACATTTTCAAGAGGAAACTAGACTTATTCCTCCAAGGAGTGCCGGACCAACCGGGCTGTGGTGGGTATGTGGGCCTGCGGGCCGCTGCAAGCAACAGCCTGGTGGACCAAACTCTCACAAGTCAAGCCTGGCCTCGGGCCGGGCTTGGGGAGTAGAACAACTCCCAGATTCCCATCAACCAGGTATCAACCACAGGCGAGTAGGCCTCTGACGTCATGCCAGACAAACAGTCACCAGCAGGCTCAGTTCTCCCGACAAACTCAGAGTAGGTGGACCTCGGCTGGCCAGTTATACACCTTGCTGTCTTAGTCAATAAAACTACAGAAGTGCCTACTGAGTATAATATTCAACCCCACAAGGCAACGAATACTGGTAGCAGCAGTGGGATCCAGAATTATTTTTCTGGAAACGAAAATTCAAGTACCCACATCGCCACATGTTCCAGCCGCCACCGCTGCCATCCTGCCACCCACGTATCAAATATTGTGCCAGACCGGGGTCCTGCCATCAACTCCAGGCCAACGTCTCAGAAATAAGGGTCAATATTTTCCTGTGAGAACGCTACTTCATCAGTGAGGAGAAGGGAAGCTTCCCGCGCCAGCCATTTTTGAATCTCGCGCCCACGTTTGAACCTGCACCCACCACTACCACCACCCAAGCCCACATCAACAAGCCTTGTGTGTTGCCTGTTCCGTTCCAGCTATTGCAATCATCATCTACAGCTTCAACTGGTCTGCAGCTGTGTTGTGCGCTTTATTGAGAAACAATTGCCGAAAAAAAAGACTACAACCGTCTGACTAGCGTCGCCAGCTCCCAGTCAAGACGCCACAGCGCCACATTTGCCTCCTCTCACCACCGTGTCAGCCCCTGCTACATCATTTTGTGTGAACTTCGGCCTAGCAAATCGTGCTTCCTTCGCCATCATCGTCGTCGTCAGAATTTATCTTCGCGCTCCCAACATCAATTCCTAGTGTGGGGTCTCCAGAGCTTCGCGCCACTGCCGTTAGGAGCGCTGCCGTCGCACCAGATTGTAAACAAACCGTGCATGTGCCTCTTCACACGTCTCGTCGCCGTTTTTTTGTGTTGGCCACTGTTATATTGCAAATCCTGCAGCCCTGAGTTAAGTAATTATGAGCTAAGATATCGTGTTCTATGTTTTAAAGAGGTTTAACGTAAATATATCCACAATATCTTATGAATTAACCATTCAGTGACTTGTTAAATATTGGAGCTGGTTCAAGACTCCACTCCCACAGTTACCCTGAGTGATTTCAACATTCATGCTTCTCACAGTAATTTCATTGTGCATTGATTGTGTTGATATTCTTTTTAGCAAATTCAAAGTCAAGAGAAGTAAGAAATTCTTGTTTTAGTAGCAGTTAAGGATTTGTACAATATAATTCTTTTTAATTCCTCCAGGCCTAAAATTGAGATTTATTCCTTTAACATTTCATATTATAATTTTTACCATAGCAAGTTATATACAGATCTTTATCCAGTTTATGTGCTACATCCATATTTCTTGCATTGCCACTTGTTGTGTTAAATCTTTTTAATTAAATTTTGCAATTGCACTTTTCAGTTTTTTTTATTCTAAATTGCTGTGCTTAGCCTGGTTTAATTGGTTTAATTAATTTACATGCTTCTAATTCCAGCCATTTTCATGAAAGATTGCTAATTTAATTCACAATTTTGCTTGTTCTTAATTATTTGTTGCCTAGCCGAATTTAATTTTAATTCTGCCATTTTCTTACTTTAGCCAAGTTGATATTTTTTTGAGTGTTTATTTTTGTGTATACCATTTCTGATGCCTGGTGCACTTAATTATAATCTGCGTTCAAACATTCCTTCCACGGCTGTGACAATGCCTACCACTGTTGAAACCCCCTCAGACTCAACGGGAGCAGTTGCTCGTCCCAATGTCAGGGTCCGCTCAGGAAATGGCTATTCCTCTTTTTGCTGATGAATCCCGCTTATTAGAGTCATGGTTTAGTAAAGTTGAAGCGAAAACTGTTGCACGTTTTTCCAAGCCTACTGATGCTGAATACTTGGCAATTGCACGGTCAGCTGTGGACACAACCAAAGGTGATGCACGTTTTGTTGTTGACGAGAAAGCCATTGTTAGCCTACAGTCTTGGTCTGAATTTAAGGATTTCTTTCACCGTCGCTTTGTTAACAATGGAGACCTTGACCCATATAGGTCAGTCAAGAAAATTGCCAATGCCACCATGCAGCCTGGTGAATCGTTTAATGCGTTTACTAGCCGTCTCGATCAGTATCTGTATGCCTTAGTGTCTGCTATGAATAGTTCGCCTTGGTTAGATAAAGACAATAATCTGTTCCCTGAGGCTATGGCCAAGATGATAGCATTTGGGACTTTAATGCATTTTGCCCCAGAGCATACTAAACCAATCATCGAGCAACAAAATTTTGGAGTTAAACATGAAATTGGTGAAGAGTTTGATGCTATTAACAATGCTGCCGATAAACTAGCTCCCCGAAGTGCTCAACTGTTGCCACCCTCTGATACTAGAAATGTAGTAACAAGCTCTCAGCATTCTCCCACAAACTCTCAAAACTCTTGGTTGCAGAACCGTACCCATGCTCGTAGCCCCCCATTCAAATTCACCACCTCATAAATTGCCGAAACGCCATAGTCCACAACCATCCACTCCCTCATGTTGGCATTGTGGTAAGAGTAACCACCTCGCAAGGGACTGTTGGTCCGCCCCTAGATCATCACTCCCTAGACAATTCTCTCGGTCCCCTCGTCAATCTAATCATTCCAGGCTCCCATATTGCACGTACCATAAACAAGTTGGACACCACACTGCGGATTGTAGAGCTAGGCAAAGGACATCCCCACCTCGTAACTCTCACGGTCAGTCTTGGCGAGGCGCACAGCGTCCAAAACATTATCAGAACTCATGTAATTACAATTCCCGGCCCAGCTATAATGCAACTTCGAACTATAATACTCTGCCACAGAATGCTGGAGTTTAGAATGTTCACTCCATTTCGTCGGGAAACCCTCAAGGCCATCCGCTAACCAATTCAAGCTAGCCAATCCTAGTGCCCTCCCTGTGTATTCAGTAGCTACCCAAAATAGATTTGGACACTTGACAGAGGAGGACACTGACTCTAGACCAGTTGTAGATGTTGACGGAACCACAGTGAATTTGACCCAGACAAGATGCAGATATCCCAGACAACATAAGTCACAAGTAGTAACTTGTCCAGTCTCAAGTGGTGGCCCCCTTGTCTCAGCCATTGTACATGGTAGAGTTTTAAAAAAATTTCTTGACTCAGGTGCAAAAGTTAATATTGTCAAGCCCTCAGCTCTAAGAGACATTGAGAGTAAGCACCCTACTACTTTAAAACAGTCACCCATACCTTTTCTAATTGGTATTTCAGGAAATAAAGTAAAAGTTCAGGATGAAATTGACCTCCCACTCAAGTTAAATGATGTCACATTGTCTATACCATGTTTAGTTGTTGACATTATTCATTTTCCTGGAGACATTCTCTTAGGTCTGTACACCATGATTGATGAAAATATTGCATTGTTTCCCCATCGTTGGAACATCAGTATAAAAGACCACGTGTAGCATATATCGACAGGGCCATGAGTTCAACCTCCAATCAGACTACGTTAATTTTGTTGACACCCGCCTTGCTAGCGTAGGTTCGTCAGATCCTTGTCGTGGTAGCATACCCGAGAAAACGGGCACTCGATTGAAGCATCGTAGTTGTGCAGTTGTTAAGGAGAGTGAGTATCGGGACTTTCTGGAAGGGGATGCCCTTACGGATTCTCGTTGTCTTGCTCGCCTGGCAGCTTCCATCTCTGAAGTCAGTGGTTCCACGGCCACTGACACTGTGCTGCACCCTCATTCTCTCACCAGAATAAGAGTAAAGGTTCAGGGAGTGCCTGAGTTGTCGGATGTGATTGCGGAAAGTGAAGCATGTAAAGTGAATGGTACGTTTGTTGAACCCTCCTGGCACACAGTGCAGGATGGTACTGTTACATTGTATATTGCAAACACTAGTAATGCCGACATCCATCTCCAGTCTGGCACCCATGTTGTAGATTTTGCCCATTACTCGTTACCGGTGCGAGTTGTGGATGATGTCTCCATGGATCATACTGTTTGTACTCTCACACCAGGAGAACAGGAATCTCAGCCAGAGGTGCAAGTGCAACACCTCAGTCCTACTGATTTTCCTGACTCTGTGGCTCAGCTTTTGGAAATTTTGAACAGGAATAGAGCTGTTGTTGCTCTACCAGGAGAAAAGTTAGGTCTCACTCCTCTTATTACACATAAAATTCCCCTTGAACAAGGAACTATGCCTATTTATGTACCAGCTTACCGTCTTCCTCATTCTCAGAGAGCAGAAGCCGATAGACTTATAGAAGAAATGTTACAGAGTGATGTAATTGAATCGAGTAATTCACCATGGAACGCTCCATTGATTCTTGTACCAAAGCGAGATGGAACTTGGAGACCTGTAATCGATTATCGGAAGCTTAACAGAGTAACGATACCTGATCGTTTCCCACTTCCAGTTCTAAATAATTTGTTGCAAAGTATTGGTCGAAATAAAGTATTCTCAACTTTAGATTTGTTGCAGGGATTCTGGCAAATCCCCCTTGATGAGGAAAGTAAACAATTGACAGCCTTTAGTACTCCCAATGGTCATTTTCATTTCAAAAGAATGCCATTTGGTTTGCGGAGTAGTCCAATAACCTTTTCACAGCTCATGACAAATCTATTTCGTAGATTGATAGGAAGTACTCTTCTAGTTTACCTTGATGATCTCATAATCATGTCGCAAGATGTTCAGACTCGTTTCCAGAACCTTAAGAAAGTACTTGCAAAGCTCGCAAAAGCTAATTTAAAAATAAAGCTTGCATAATGTTCATTTTTAAAGGAGATTAATTTTCTAGGTCATACAGTTACACCTTCAGATATTACATTGAATGAATAAAAAATTTTTGCTGCCCATGATTTTCCAACGCCTCGTACCGCAGAAGCCGTCAGAGAGTTCACAGGTCTTGTAGGATTTTATCGTTCATTTATTGCTGGATTCTCTGTTATAGCCGCTCCACTTTACAAGTTGCAAAGAAAAGATGAACTCTTTGTTTGGGGAGAGGCCCAGGATCAGTCATTCAAAAAAACTCAAGGTCCCCAGACTCCACTGGGTCTGCTATTGCTGCATCTCGCCTTGCTTCTCACTCTGTTCTCCCTTAAGCTCTTGTACGCTTCAGTAATCATATCCGCTCTATCTGCGGCATCTTTCACCTCCTTTATCCCTGCTTCTTGGATCTTGAACTTCGTTTCGGGATGCATCATTTCCAAGAACTTCTCCATTACCATCAGTTGCTTCAGGTCAGTGTAAGATCCAACACCAGCAGCCTCAATCCACTTCTGGAATCGTCTTTCCAGATCCCTTGTTGTCTCAGCAAACGTACATGCTCCAACTTTGATCATCTCTCTGAAGCGCTTCCTATAAGCTTCTGGGGTTAGCTGAAACGAGTGCAATATGCTGCTCTTTACTGTGGCATAATCCTGGCACTCTTCCAGTGACAATTGGATGTATGCCTCCCTGGCTGCACCGATTAGTCTTAACTGGACCAGCTGGGCCCATTCCTCCTGTGGCCACTCCTTGATGCTGGCCTCCTTTTTAAAGTGCTCGAAAAAGCTCTCTGCCTCTTCAGGAACAAACAAGGGAATGTCCTTCTCCCTAACCCTAACATCTGGTGAGTGTGATACCTGGGTGGTGCTCTCTGGCAACCCATGTTCAATCCTTTGTTCAGCCAAGGTTCTGTTCGCTTCTATCTGCATTTGTTTTGTTTTCTCTTTTTCTTTCTCTACCTCTAGTCTTGCTTTCTCTTTTTCTTTCTCTTGTTCCAACTCCAGTTCTCTTATTCTGGTTTTCTCTTTTTCTTTTTCTTTCTCCACCTCTTGCCTGGTCTTTTCTTTTTCCTTCTCAGCTTCATTTTACATCTAGAGTTCTAGTTTCATCTTTTCCAGCTGGAACTGTCTCTCCTCACGCTGCATCTGGAGCTCTAACTGGAACCTTTCCAAGCTCCTATTTCGGCTACTCCTGCTTATGCGGCTACTCTTGCTGCTCCTACTCGATCCCTGGGATCTCACTTCATCCTGCCCATCATCCTCCTTTCCACTTTCAGCTCCTTTCTGGGCTCCTTGTTCTGCCGCTTCACTCCTGGCTCTTAACTGCCTCAGGATCTCATCCTTCATCCCAGCTACCTTAGATGCTTTCAACCTAATGCCACATCTTTCTGCTATTTGCTTCAATTGGTCCCTCGTGCAACCTTCTAAATCCTCAGGCTTGCCTGACTCCACAAATGCTTGCACCTTATCCATCTTGTCCTGTGAGTCTTCCCAAGAGAGAGAGTATACACCTGCGGTCACACAGTTTATTTCAGCAAGGGTGTACAAATCCACTCTTGGACAGGGTGTGGGTGTGTCAGTTCACTCTCCCGGACACAGGCCCCCAATTTACTATAGTGTGGGTTGGTGTCGTTGTCGTCGTTGATCCTTCTCTACGGACAACCCAACCCACAACTCGGTAGAATGCTTATACCTCTCTAGGAGATCACACTAGGCGCTTCTGGCCCTCGGAGAGGGGCTCAACGTCACACATTTAGGGGATGCGGCTCCAACACTTAGCCTCGTTGTCACATGCACACACCCACTCGAGCCGCTGTGACTCCCCACTCTCTCCTATGGTGATATGATCTCCTCAATCCCCCTTTGACTTATTAGTATTACCTTCTACCCTGTCCACAGCAGTGGTTCTTGGTTCTTTCTCTCTCTCTCTCCTTCTGTACTATTTCATGGGAAGCCTCACTAGGACAAGGTCAAATACCAGCAAATTTGAATACATTTACTGGACAGAGCACATACACAATACATATACACATATAATAATAATGAATCCTATACTCTATACTATTACAATCAGGTTGCTCTCCAACACCATCAGAACTCTATTATCAGTTTACCAAGTGGTATCCTATCTTCTGATTCGCCACCTGATACTATCAACCTCCTCAAGTAGATCAAGTCTACATACACCGTTGCACTATCAACAAGAGAAATATATATATATATATATATATATATATATATATATATATATATAAATATATATAAATGTGTACAATGAAAATCAGCATGTGAATGCAATAACATATATCAGCATAAATGTTCCTTGATACACTGCAATGATCAATCGATCACCCTATCAGTCCTAGAACGCATACATCTGAAGGTAATCCAGCCGACGACTGTAACTCTAAACTTCAGTATAAAACACTCCTTGACATAAGAATGCAAACAATCACTTACCTCCCACTGTGTCTTGCACGCTAATGACAACCAAACACTATCAACTCCCTACAAGTAATCCACCAGAACTTCCCTTCCACCTCTGGAAGTTCACTACCCTGATCTCTTCAGGTTCTTCTGGGCTTAACTACCAGGATCCTCTGCAGCTCCTCCAGGCTGCTACCATGAAGTTTCCTTGAGCAACTATGGTGCTTCACCCTTCTGCTAGGGTCCTCCACAGCTCTCTTGGCTGCTACACCATGAAGTTTCCTCGAGCAACTAGGGTGCTTCACCACCTCTACAGAAGCACGTGACACTCCTCTTCACTGCTTCTCCTCACAGCTCGAGGTCCTCGCCTCCACTACCTTGAAGTCTCATCAACTACTTCATCTCTGCTGGCTTCGAAGTTCTCAGCAACTTCTTCCCCAAAGACAAACCTGCAACCCATAGACACTCCAATAAAAATGTTTCCCCTTTAACACATAAACAAAAAAATTCACACAATATGTTTGCCTCAAACCTCTATCTGTCCTCTACATTCAGTGAGAGTGGACTCCCCCGTTGGGCTCGTCCATGATCCACCTCGTCTGGCGGGCCTCACTCACTGCGGGGGGAGGGGGGGCCTCCGCCGTCGGGAGCTCTCAGTCACCTGCCAGCGCTCAGAGGGGACGGACGTCGCTCCGTGTTCCTCCCTCTCCACTCTCTTATTTTAGGCTTTCTGCCTTATCAAAACATGTCTAACTTATAAATAAGCATTGCTACTGTCGCTGGCCACACGACCAACTACAAGCAATCACTATGAACTCGCGTATATCGTGCTTACCACAGATTGTCTAGTCGAGGGCGCTATCCCTCTGACGGCGTCCGGTCAGGGCGCTCCACACAGCCCACGAAAATGTCTCTGGGCGGTTTAATACTCTCCTCGTCGACCAGGACTTGAGACCACACATCCCCAGCTCAATTCCACAGCTGGTACGTCTGCACATTTGTCTTCTCTTCGAGATATATCACTAGGGGTTCCCTTCTGACGTGAGCTCAACAGAGCGCGGCTTCCCCCCAGCGATGTCTGGCCTCAAGTGAGGTCAAAGCCCTCCCAAAACGAGCCTCACGCCTCCAGCAAAATGTCGACATCTCCTAGCCAGTCATTTATCTGTTTTCTTCATCATATCCAACCAGCTATTTTACATGTGTTATCACCTCTATATTTCTTAGACCTTCTGGTTAGGTCAGGCTTGATAGAATAATTCTCAAAGGGGAGACTCGTTTTTCGGCTACCTGGGATCATAACATAGCCGTAATGTTCTTAACTGGAACTGCTATGGGGAATCTGGTGGTAGGACACAGGATAGTTAGTATATAGGCATTGCCAGAACTGGTCCGGGGTAAAGGACCAACACAGTCTATGATGAGTCTGTGGAAAGGTTCCGCAGGCACCTGGATAGGAGTCAATGGAGCCTTGGGAATAGAGATGTTAGGTTTACCTGCCATCTGACATGTATGACACTGTTGCACGTAACTTTTGACGTCTTTAACCATACCTGGCCAGTAGTAGTCTTGTCTGATTCCGTGGTAGGTTTGGTTAAAACCATAGTGAGAAAGTGCTCCGTGGGCCAGGTGTAGAATATCGGGCCGTAGGCTGGTGGGAACCACTAGTTGTTCGACATTTGCCCAATCGTCATCATCCTTCAGCTTACTGGGTCTGTACCTGCGGTAGAGCAACTGATTCTCTAGGAAGAACCCAGGGATACTGTCAGGTTGAGTCTCAGCCTGGAAGAATAATGGTGTTAATGAAGGATCCTCCCTCTGTAACTAACGGAACTCCAACAAAGTAAGATTCGGTGGCAGATTCTGATGGTCTTGAGGGACAGCGGTTGCAGCAGAGTCAGCTGGTTGTGGGTGTGCAGCTTGTGCACGGATGGTCACCAAAACCGGAGGAGAAACTTCATCACTTTCTTGGACCTCTGCTGGAACATACTTAAAGATGGGATTGTCCATTATAGTGTTACACACCTGGGGTTTGTCCATAATGATCAGGTTGGAAGGTTGCAGATCTACTGCCAAGTCATTGCCCAGGAGAAGTTGCACTCCAGACATGGGAAAAAGCTTTTCCCTGATGGCGACTTGGACTTCACCGGTCACGAAAGGACAATCCAGGTGATCTCTGGCGAGTGGACATGGAGTGGTAGCAGTGAGGTCAGTGATAAGGACGGTTTCCCTGGTGTAGGTGACGTTAGGCACAGCCGACTTCAATAATATTGATTGAAGAGCCGCTGTGTCCCTCAAGATCTTCAATTTGAAACGTCCCTCCGAATCTGTACTGCTGGCAGAGACAGTTCCAGGATATAGGTGTTTGCTGAAAAGAGAAAGATCATTAACAGGAACACAACATTCATCATAGGCTTACCAGACTTAGGATGAGTCGGTTTGGGTTTAGGAGTTTCATTGCCTTTGTATTGAGCTTTTCCACATTTATCCATGGTATGTCCATAGAGTTTGCAATACTTACAATACAATTGAGAGCTCGCTTGATCGGTACTCACTTTATCATAACTATACTAAGACTTCTTACTGGAAGGTGGATCTGGTGTTAGCCGATGTATGAGGCTGTAGGTGTCAGCCGACTTCGCACATCTGATGTAGTCGGTTTCTTCTTTGTCTGCTAAATATAAACGGATGGGAATGGGAACACGTCTAAAGAATTCTTCTACTAGAATGAGGTTGACGAGTTCTGAAAATGTAGAGACATGTGCTGCTTCCAGCCATTTCATGAAATATCTTTTCTTTGTATTGGCAAATTCTAAAATGGTGGTGGTACTTGCCTTTAGATAATCACGGAATTTTTGTCTGTAGCTTTCGGTGGAGAGAAGGTAGGCGTCCTAAACTGCTTGCTTCAGAGTCTGGTAGTCATTCTCAGACGCTAAGGTACTGAGAGTAACCGCAACTCTACCTGTGAGATGCACTCTGAGAAGGGTAGACCATTGATCTTCAGGCCAGCTAAGTTTTTTAGCTAGGGTCTCAAAAGTGGTGAAAAACACGTCTATCTCTGTCTCAACGAATGGTGGCATTAACTTACTTGCATGGGAGACATTGAAACTTATGGGAAGACTAGCTGTAGCTTGTTGGCGCTGAGTGTGGTGTGTAGTTTCCAAAGCAAGTTCTTGTTGACGATATTCGAGAGCACTATCAGCTAGCTGTTTACTGTGCGCTCGTTGTATCTCCGGGTCACGTTTTCTTGCTTCAAGCTGCTCCCTCTCCCTCTCACGGAGTAAGGTAGCCTCTTGTTCCCTTTTTTCTTTCCTTAGGGCCGCCTCACGTTCCTTTCGGTGTAGAGCTTCTTTCACCAGGGCCGCCTCGCGTTCTTGTTCTTCTTTCCTTAGGGCAGCCTCTCGTTCCCTCATCTGGAGAGCTTCTTTTTGTTGTTCCCGCTCTAGCTTTGCAAGTTCGAGCTTTAGCTTCATAGCTGCCAGAGCATGTTTATCTGTAATAGAATAATTTTCGTGAGCTTCAGAGTCTATCTTTCCTTCATCTAAGAGATAATCCAAGATTAAATTATGCAAGTCATTTTTGTTGGCTCCATGGGGAACATCTAGTTGATACTCGTTTGCAAGAGTGTGTAATTCGGTCCTCTTGGCACGACTTAAGTTCCCTACTTCACTTGCTGGATGGTTACGAAATGCTTGGAGACGAAACATGGTGAAAAATAGCAAATAAATGTACAATGAATATACTTGCGATATGGTAAGTGTCAGTAACAGGATGACGTGGCAACTGGTAACTATCTTGTGGTAATTTAATATTTAACAATTAATGTTAATTTTAGTACGGT
Organism: Procambarus clarkii; assembly: GCF_040958095.1. NCBI lineage: Eukaryota > Metazoa > Arthropoda > Malacostraca > Decapoda > Cambaridae > Procambarus > Procambarus clarkii. Next base: position 10,145,138 of record NC_091234.1, read on the forward strand.
AAATGATTAGTCAATCAAAATCGCAGGAAATCTTGTACCCGGTAATCAATATAAGAGAATAAGGACAAGAAAATCCTACTAAATAAATGAAACTGATAGTTTCTAAAACAAATGAAACATTTAATTGTTTCAAAAGTGAATAAGGTAGTCCAAGAATGTAGGGATACCTTGCCGAGTCACTATAGGACAGAAGCAAGGGTTTTCCTACTAAATGAAATATGATACTTACAGAAGTAGCGATCTTTGTGCTCTGAAAAAAGAAAGCTAATTCCCTACCTAAGTAAATATCATCATCTCTGACCGACGTGTAGGGGTGCGAGTGTCAACTGGTGACGAGAACTGCTGTTGAGGTCCCAACTCAGCAACGTAGTCCGTGCTAGAGGAACTATGGCCCTCTGTATCCTCCTTCGGTCGGATTGCAGAAGACAGGGTGCCTTGACCCGAAGACAAATCAAAGTACCAGGGTATCAAAATGTTGATCTGCCGGAATGTGAGAAATATCCTAGGGACAAAAGGTAGAATACATGAGTAATAACACTGAGGGAAGGTTGACCAATTAAGATAATGACTGAGGCCTTCAGTCACCACGTAATCCAAAGTTATCCACCACTCACAATATGCTACCCTTGGAATGCACAAAATACACAGCACCTTTTAAATATAAAAAGTAATGAAAATATTGAAAAGCAACTGTAGCAAAGCCAAGTACACTTACCACAAATTGATGTTCTGGTACTAGTACCTGAGTGAGGCTCCTAGGACAGGCCCCCATAAATATGTGATGGGAAAGTGTAGAAGTGTAGGTGTTCGGCAGTCCTCCTAATGGCTGGTGTCAATGCCTATCACATTTTAGAAAAAAAAGATCGACTGCTTGGCTGTTGTCTGTGGTAAGGTAAGGGAAGACTTGCAAAACACATAGTATGAACAATGAAACTTTAATTAACTTTAAAAATTATGAACAAAGAGAATCTCTTGGCTATGTACAGTGCAAACAAACAAGTAAAAAAAATATAGCATAAAAATTAAGAACAAGGGTGACGTTACTCTACAAATAAAATGAGGACAGAAAAATGATTAAACAGGTGCTGAGAATATAGCGCTAGCTGAGAATCTCCACCAATAAATAGAGCAAATATCAGTTGGTTGTTCACAGCTTGAGAGCACAAGGATATTCTGACTTCAATGGCTGGTTCAAGCCCAGATATCGACTTGGTAGAGGGCGCTGAGGTGCAGGTGTGCAGTCGGCAGGTCACCAATCAGAAGCAGGCAGGCTGGAATGGTAGTTTGCTGGTTGACGACATTGGCGAGCCGGCATGGAGGGAGTGAGGAGGGGGGGAGTTTAGGGTACGTTTGCCTCCTGGTCAAAACGTTTTGTGCTACTGGTAGACGTATCTTGAAGGTAGCATCTTAGTGTTGTATATATATAAGTAACTTTACGTAGGGAAGAGCAGGGTCAATCTCTCTTGAAAGAGATTACTGTCACAACACAAACACAGCGGTGGTTTTGTAGTTCACTTAAAAGATCAAAGAATCATAATTCTGAATTAACAACATGGTAAAGAAATAAATGAGCAGCCTTCTCTCCACCTCTTCACAATTCTGGAACACTCCGGGAATGCCAACACTCCTAGTTGACGTGCGTTCCCACGCTCCACATGCAGTGTTATCGAACGTTTGGCAACTCGCGAGATGCCACGCCCACTCACACTCCTCACACTGCTCTTCACCTCCTCACTATACTCACACTACTAGCTTGAGGCGCCTATTATTCCCTCATGTTCACAGTATATCACAACACTGGCATAATCACAGTTAACCACTAGACACATGAATATACTAATTAATAACTCCAGTATATATAGTTCACTTTATCAATATTTATAATAACGAGGTAACTCTAGGCACACAGCCTTACACTATTAAATTGTATATATATATATATATATATATATATATATATATATATATATATATATATATATATATATATATATATATATATATATATATGCAAACAAGCCTGAATGGTCCCCAGGACTATATACAACTGAAACTATCTGATTTACAACTGATTTATATATATATATATATATATATATATATATATATATATATATATATATATATATATATATGTATACTGAAAACTCACACCCCAGAAGTGACTCGAACCCATACTCCCAGGAGCAACGCAACTGGTATGTACAAGACGCCTTAATCCACTTGACCATCACGACCGGACATAATGAGGTGATAGCCGAGGCTATTTGAACCACCCCACCGCCGGCACTCGGATAGTAATCTTGGGCATAGCATTTTACCAAATCACCTCATTCTTTGGGAATGAGGTGATTTGGATTTTTGGATTTTCACCCAAAGAATGAGGTGATTTGGTAAAATGCTATGCCCAAGATTACTATCCGAGTGCCGGCGGTGGGGTGGTTCAAATAGCCTCGGCTATCACCTCATTATGTCCGGTCGTGATGGTCAAGTGGATTAAGGCGTCTTGTACATACCAGTTGCGTTGCTCCTGGGAGTATGGGTTCGAGTCACTTCTGGGGTGTGAGTTTTCAGTTGCATATTGTCCTGGGGACCATTCAGGCTTGTTCGCATATATATATGTATATATATATATATATATATATATATATATATATATATATATATATATATATATATATATATATATATATATATATATTATTAAATATGACCGAAAAAGTAAGATTAATAATTCTAACACGAATTTTCTCAATCTTTCGTACATTACGCTTCACTGTTGGAGGTAAATCAAAAATCACTTCTCCAAAATTCATTTTTATTTCTAGTCTGACGCGACACGGGCGCGTTTCGTAAAACTTATTACATTTTCAAAGACTTCACAAATACACAACTGATTAGAACTTGCGTTTCTCTGATTTTATATCTACATTTGAGTGAGGTGGGAAGGATGATGTGGCATTAACACAAGACAGAACACTAGGGGATATTAATAGGGTATTAAAAGTATCAACACAAGACAGAACAGAAACAATGGGTATTGAATAGAAGTGTTTGTAGAAAGCCTATTGGTCCATATTTCTTGATGCTTCTATATTGGAGCGGAGTCTTGAGGTGGGTAGAATATAGTTGTGCAATAATTGGCTGTTGATTGCTGGTGTTGACTTCTTGATGTGTAGTGCCTCGCAAATGTCAAGCCGCCTGCTATCGCTGTATCTATCGATGATTTCTGTGTTGTTTACTAGGATTTCTCTGGCGATGGTTTGGTTATGGGAAGAGATTATATGTTCCTTAATGGAGCCCTGTTGCTTATGCATCGTTAAACACCTAGAAAGAGATGTTGTTGTCTTGCCTATATACTGGGTTTTTTGGAGCTTACAGTCCCCAAGTGGGCATTTGAAGGCATAGACGACGTTAGTCTCTTTTTAAAGCGTTCTGTTTTGTGTCTGGAGAGTTTCTCATGAGTAGGCTGGCCGTTTTTCTGGTTTTATAGTAAATCGTCAGTTGTATCCTCTGATTTTTGTCTGTAGGGATAACGTTTCTATTAACAATATCTTTCAGGACCCTTTCCTCCGTTTTATGAGCTGTGGAAAAGAAGTTCCTGTAAAATAGTCTAATAGGGGGTATAGGTGTTGTGTTAGTTGTCTCTTCGGAGGTTGCATGGCTTTTCACTTTCCTTCTTATGATGTCTTCGATGAAACCATTGGAGAAGCCGTTATTCACTAGGACCTGCCTTACCCTACAGAGTTCTTCATCGACTTGCTTCCATTCTGAGCTGTGGCTGAGAGCACGGTCGACGTATGCGTTAACAACACTCCTCTTGTACCTGTCAGGGCAGTCGCTGTTGGCATTTAGATGTAACAGTCATGGAAAAGAGCGGAGGTTTCCACACTGCAGTCTACACTAAGGAAACAAACATAGGAATGTGCCTAAATGCCAACAGCGACTGCCCTGACAGGTACAAGAGGAGTGTTGTTAACGCATACGTCGACCGTGCTCTCAGCCACAGCTCAGAATGGAAGCAAGTCGACGAAGAACTCTGTAGGGTAAGGCAGGTCCTAGTCAATAACGGCTTCTCCAATGGTTTCATCGAAGACATCATAAGAAGGAAAGTGAAAAGCCATGCAACCTCCGAAGAGACAACTAACACAACACCTATACCCCCTATTAGACTATTTTACAGGAACTTCTTTTCCACAGCTCATAAAACGGAGGAAAGGGTCCTGAAAGATATTGTTAATAGAAACGTTATCCCTACAGACAAAAATCAGAGGATACAACTGACGATTTACTATAAAACCAGAAAAACGGCCAGCCTACTCATGAGAAACTCTCCAGACACAAAACAGAACGCTTTAAAAGAGACTAACGTCGTCTATGCCTTCAAATGCCCACTTGGGGACTGTAAGCTCCAAAAAACCCAGTATATAGGCAAGACAACAACATCTCTTTCTAGGCGTTTAACGATGCATAAGCAACAGGGCTCCATTAAGGAACATATAATCTCTTCCCATAACCAAACCATCGCCAGAGAAATCCTAGTAAACAACACAGAAATCATCGATAGATACAGCGATAGCAGGCGGCTTGACGTTTGCGAGGCACTACACATCAAGAAGTCAACACCAGCAATCAACAGCCAATTATTGCACAACTATATTCTACCCACCTCAAGACTCCGCTCCAATATAGAAGCATCAAGAAATATGGACCAATAGGCTTTCTACAAACACTTCTATTCAATACCCATTGTTTCTGTTCTGTCTTGTGTTGATACTTTTAATACCCTATTAATATCCCCTAGTGTTCTGTCTTGTGTTAATGCCACATCATCCTTCCCACCTCACTCAAATGTAGATATAAAATCAGAGAAACGCAAGTTCTAATCAGTTGTGTATTTGTGAAGTCTTTGAAAATGTAATAAGTTTTACGAAACGCGCCCGTGTCGCGTCAGACTAGAAATAAAAATGAATTTTGGAGAAGTGATTTTTGATTTACCTCCAACAGTGAAGCGTAATGTACGAAAGATTGAGAAAATTCGTGTTAGAATTATTAATCTTACTTTTTCGGTCATATTTAATAATATATGTCTACAGGAAAGACTGCTACCAAAATATACTAATATATATATATATATATATATATATATATATATATATATATATATATATATATATATATATATATATGTATATATATATATGTTTCATTGAATATGACCGCATATTCTGTATTTATTATTTTCTGGTTTAGGGCTTCTATCCCTCTAACTATTTTCTTAGCATCAGGGCTTAATTGGAATAGGAGTTCTCCAAAACTCATTTTCGTACTTTTAAGGTGAAGAAAAGAAGTGATTTACTATAGAGTGTATTACACTTATTTGTATAATTTGCACGACGTTTCGAACCTCCATGGTTCATTCTCAAGTGAACAGATCTTACAATACTAGTTGATTTTATACCCGCATTAGGTCAGGTGATAATACAATGAAGGTGAAAAACATGGGGGGATACATAAGGGATAAACGTAGGGGCTGCAGAAGGCTTATTGGCCCATACGAGGCATCTCCTATCTAAACACAAAGATTAATCCAGTGTAATTGGCCTGTTATGTTGGACATTGTCTTCTGTGTTAGCATCGATATGTTCTTGTCTTGTCCTTACTCTCATGGTGGGTAGAGTAAATAGTTCCGTGATTTGGGTGTTCATGGTAGGTCGCTCTATTCTTATGTGAATTGCCTCAAGAATTTGTAATCTTCTTGAATCTTGGGTTTTGTCTATTATGCAAGTATTCTTGTTCAACATTTCTCTTGTTAGAGTAATGTCATGGGCTTGTCTCATGTGATTCCTAGGGGCACCAGATTGAAGATGGCATGTCAAACGCCTCGTCAGCTTGGTCGACGTCATACCTATGTACTTACATTGAAGGTTACATCCTTCGTGGGGGCAAGTGTACATGTATACAACGCTTGACTGCTGTAGAGGGTTCTCTGTCGGCTTCGGGCTGTTTTTGATAAGGAGTTCGGAAGTCTTCTTGGTTTTGTAGAATATTATCAAGTTTATGTTTTGGTTAGGAGTAGTGCTTTTTACTCCTTTACGGATTATTTCTTTCATTATTCTTTCCTCTTTTATATGTTCACTGTGCATGGTTGATTTGTAATATAATTTTATTGGGGGTGTTGTGGTTTCTGTTCTAGGTTCTGAATTATACCAACGGTCCAAGTGTCTTCTTATAGCAGCGTTTATTTCCGCGTTGCTATATCCGTTGTTCACCAATACCTGAGATACTCTTTCAAACTCTCTACTCACGTTGCTCCATTCAGTGCAGTGGGTAAGTGCTCGACGAATATAAGCATTGAGAACACTGGCTTTGTATCTTTGGGGGCACTCACTTCTACCGTTCAGGCATAATCCTATGTTGGTGGGCTTGGTATATATACCAAGAGTTTCTCATGAGTAGGCTGGCCGTTTTTCTGGTTTTATAGTAAATCGTCAGTTGTATCCTCTGATTTTTGTCTGTAAGGATAACGTTTCTATTAACAATATCTTTCAGGACCCTTTCCTCCGTTTTATGAGCTGTGGAAAAGAAGTTCCTGTAAAATAGTCTAATAGGGGGTATAGGTGTTAACTCTCCAGACACAAAACAGAACGCTTTAAAAGAGACTAACGTCGTTTATGCCTTCAAATGCCCACTTGGGGACTGTAAGCTCCAAAAAACCCAGTATATAGGCAAGACAACAACATCCCTTTCTAGGCGTTTAACGATGCATAAGCAACAGGGCTCCATTAAGGAACATATAATCTCTTCCCACAACCAAACCATCGCCAGAGAAATCCTAGTAAACAACACAGAAATCATCGATAGATACAGCGATAGCAGGCGGCTTGACGTTTGCGAGGCACTACACATCAAGAAGTCAACACCAGCAATCAACAGCCAATTATTGCGCAACTATATTCTACCCACCTCAAGACTCCGCTCCAATATAGAAGCATCAAGAAATATGGACCAATAGGCTTTCTACAAACACTTCTATTCAATACCCATTGTTTGTGTTCTGTCTTGTGTTGATACTTTTAATACCCTATTAATATCCCCTCTTGTTCTGCCTTGTGTTAATGCCACATCACCCCTCCCACCTCACTCAAATGTAGATATATATATATATATATAGATATATATATATATATATATATATATATATATATATATATATATATATATATATATATATATATATACAGTGGTACCTCGGAATGCGATTGTCCCTGTATGCGAGGTTTTCGGAAGGCGAGGTGTATTTACTCCAAAAATTTGTCTCGGAAGGCGATGGTTACTTCGGGAGGCGAGTTTGGACGCGAGTTTGTTGATACGCGTACAGCCGACCTAGCGCGTGGTGGTTCGGCGATCGTCGCCCCTCCGCCCCGCCGCCCCTCAGTTTATTATTGTCTCGCGCTCAGTGACTACCCCCACATCAATTCTTCTCGCGGATTTTCAGTGTTTTGTTGGATTTTTGGTGATTTGTCTATACAATTTGTTATTATATATCTCACCATGGGTCCCAAGAAAGCCAGTGGTAAGGATAAAGGCCAGAAAGCTCATGTGAGGATGACAATAGAGGAGAAACAAGAGATCATTCGGAAGCATGAGAACGGTACACGTGTTGTTGAACTTTGTAGGCAGTACAACAAAGCCACATCAACAATATGCACTATACTTAAGAAGAAAAATAAGATTATGGGTGCTAAAGTGGCAAAAGGAGTAAGAACATTAACGGCACAAAGACCACAAATAATTGAAGAAGTGGAAAAGTTATTAATTTGGATACACGACAAGGAGTTGAGGGGTGATAGTGTTTCGGAGGCCATTATTTGTGAGAAAGCCAGGGTGTTGCACGAAGACCTTCTAAAGAATACCCCTGCAACGAGTGATGCAGATAAGAAAGAGTTTAAGGCAAGCAGGGGCTGGTTTGAAAAATTTAGAAAGAGAAGTGGTATCCATAGTGTTACAAGGCATGGGGTTATGTGATGTGATTATGGAAGGGACTCCCCTTCCAAACAGTAACTCCTCTCCTCCTCCCCCCTCCTCACCATCTTCCATACGCCTACAGCACTCGACAGCAAGGTAAGTAATAACTGGAACACAGTTTTGTAGGTTTATTTAGATGAATTAGGTATAAAAATTTAGTTTGATGTGGGGTTTTTGGGGTAGTCAGGAACGGATTAATTCATTTCCCTTTATTTCTTATGGGGAAATTAACTTCGGAATGCGAGTTTTCGGAAGGCGAGGCGTCTCCAGGAACGGATTAAACTCTTATTCTGAGGTATGCCTGTATATATATGTCGTACCTAGTAGCCAGAACGCACTTCTCTGCCTACTATGCAAGGCCCGATTTGCCTAATAAGCCAAGTTTTCCTGAATTATTATATTTTCTCTAATTTTTTTCTTATGAAATGATAAAGCTACCAATTTCATTATATACGAGGTAAATTTTTTTTTTATTGGTGTTAAAATTAACGTAGATATATGACCGAACCTAACCAACCCCACCTAACCTAACCTAACCAATCTCTATGGGTTGGGTTCGGTTAGGTAGCCGATAAAGTTAGGTTAGGTAGTCGAAAAACAATTAATTCATGAAAACTTGGCTTATTAGGCAAATTGGGCCTGGCATAGTAGGCTGAGAAGTGCGTTCTGGCTACAAGGTACGACATATATATATATATATATATATATATATATATATATATATATATATATATATATATATATATATATATATATATATATATATATATATATATATATATATATATATGAATAAAAACTCACACCCCAGAAGTGACTCGAACCCATACTCCCAGAAGCAACGCAACTGGTAACTACAGGGCGCCTTAATCCGCTTGACCATCACGGCCGTCAAAAGGAAGTGATAGCCGAGGCTATTTGAGCCACTTCCCCGACGGCAACTCGGATGGTAATCTTGGGCATAGCATTTCACCAAATCACCTCATTCTTTGGGGCACACGTGAGGAACACAAATGCGAACAAGCCTGAATGGTCCCCAGGACTATATGCGAATGAAAACTCACACCCCAGAAGTGACTCGAACCCATACTCCCAGAAGCAACGCAACTGGTAACTACAGGGCGCCTTAATCCGCTTGACCATCACGGCCGTCAAAAGGAAGTGATAGCCGAGGCTATTTGAGCCACTTCCCCGACGGCAACTCGGTCAATGGCCAAGCCATTGATGGTCAAGCGGATTAAGGCGCCCTGTAGTTACCAGTTGCGTTGCTTCTGGGAGTATGGGTTCGAGTCACTTCTGGGGTGTGAGTTTTCATTCGCATATAGTCCTGGGGACCATTCAGGCTTGTTCGCATTTGTGTTCCTCACGTGTGCCCCAAAGAATGAGGTGATTTGGTGAAATGCTATGCCCAAGATTACCATCCGAGTTGCCGTCGGGGAAGTGGCTCAAATAGCCTCGGCTATCACTTCCTTTTGACGGCCGTGATGGTCAAGCGGATTAAGGCGCCCTGTAGTTACCAGTTGCGTTGCTTCTGGGAGTATGGGTTCGAGTCACTTCTGGGGTGTGAGTTTTCATTCGCATATAGTCCTGGGGACCATTCAGGCTTGTTCGCATTTGTGTTCCTCACGTGTGCCCCAAAGAATGAGGTGATTTGGTGAAATGCTATGCCCAAGATTACCATCCGAGTTGCCGTCGGGGAAGTGGCTCAAATAGCCTCGGCTATCACTTCCTTTTGACGGCCGTGATGGTCAAGCGGATTAAGGCGCCCTGTAGTTACCAGTTGCGTTGCTTCTGGGAGTATGGGTTCGAGTCACTTCTGGGGTGTGAGTTTTCATTCGCATATAGTCCTGGGGACCATTCAGGCTTGTTCGCATTTGTGTTCCTCACGTGTGCCCCAAAGAATGAGGTGATTTGGTGAAATGCTATGCCCAAGATTACCATCCGAGTTGCCGTCGGGGAAGTGGCTCAAATAGCCTCGGCTATCACTTCCTTTTGACGGCCGTGATGGTCAAGCGGATTAAGGCGCCCTGTAGTTACCAGTTGCGTTGCTTCTGGGAGTATGGGTTCGAGTCACTTCTGGGGTGTGAGTTTTCATTCGCATATAGTCCTGGGGACCATTCAGGCTTGTTCGCATATATATATATATATATATATATATATATATATATATACATGTGTCGTACCTAGTAGCCAGAACGCACTTCTCAGCCTACTATGCAATCCCCGATTTGCCTAATAAGCCAAGTTTTCACGAATTAATTGTTTTTCGACTACCTAACCTACCTAACCTAACCTAACCTAACTTTTTTGGCTACCTAACTTAACCTAACCTATAAAGATAGGTTAGGTTAGGTTAGGTAGGGTTGGTTAGGTTCGGTCATATATCTACGTTAATTTTAACTCCCCCCCCCAAAAATTGACCTCATACATAATGAAATGGGTGATAATTTCTTGCTAGCAAAGCATACTACTTTATCCTGACCATCTACTTCCTGTAATAATACACAACACACTCTTACTGGGGAAGCATCTACCTCCAGTTTTAAAGGGAGTCTACCAGAAAAATTAGTGAGCAGTGGAGAAATTATCAATTCCTGCTTATTATTCCTGAAGACATTCCCCTCTCTTGCAGCAAACTTACATCTAGCCCCTTTTTTTCAACACTTTATACAAGGGTGCTAATTTTGTTGATTTTTAATTTCTTCACGAACTTACAAAAATATGTAACCATCCCAACAAAGACTGTACTTCCCCAACTGATGTTGGGGCTGTGGCATCTACTACAGCAGCTACATTTTTGTGAGAAGGAGTAAATATGGTACCCCAGTAAATATGGTACCCCTTACCTGAAATATGGTACCCCAGGTATTTAATTGCCTTGGTTTTCAATGTTGTTTAACCCTTATAATCTTCACATTGTGTTCTTGCAGGAGATTCAAAACCTGTTCTAATCCAGCATCATGCTCTTCCTCATTCTCCCCGCATACAATGCCATCTAAAAAACTAGCCACATACTCAATGTTTACTAACAACTGGGACATGAATATGAAAAATTGCTGGAGACGAGGACAGTCCAAAAGGAAGTCTTTTATACTTAAATAACCCCTTGTGGGTATTTATCACTAACAATTTCTGGATCTCCTCCTCTGCAGGAATTTGCAAGTAGGCATCTTTCAGGTCAATCTTAGAAAAGATTGCCGCCTTGCAGAACACTGACAACTCATCAAAGCTTTAGTTAGTTTAGTTCATTTATTTTGCACCCCATACCCACCTTGTGGGCGGTAGCAGAAAGGGTTATCAGAGGCACATAATGGGATCAGGGACTGAACTCCTCAATTCATTTAGCTAAGCAAGTTACAATCTTGATGAGATAGTTACAAAATTCAGTATATCTCATCACATCATCAATGGGATCGAAATCGACCACAAGTACAGTTTCTAAATTAAGCAACTGACATATGTGTAGAGCTAGTGTCACAATTGATATGTTTGTCCTGCACATCGTCCCCCATCCAGCTGGCAGTGGTGGATAGGTTACAATCACTTAAATACTACCTACAGTTAGCAAACTGGGAATATTTGGCTAAAATTTCTGGTAGCAGATCATTTTGAATTAAATATTTACACATCGTTGGAACATTGGTCATAGAATTGTCTCTAAATTCACGTATCTTTTCGCACTCCATCACATAGTGATGGAGGGTGGCCAAATAATTTTGTTGGCACAGTTTACATTTGATCAGGTCTACATCAGCAGATAATGAGAATTCCCAGAGATACTTGTAACCGAGTCTAAGCCTAGCAGTAATAACATCTAAAAGTCTGCTGATTTTATTTGATGAACCATAGATGTGTGGCTCCTCTTGCATGATAGTATGATGACAGATGGAATTACTGGTGTCGATTTCACTTTGCCTCAGATCTACATGATTTTGTTGAAGTTCTTGGTGTACTGCTGCTCACATATTGTACATTGACAATCCAAGGTTACACTCAACGTCTCCTTTAAAGGCAGGTTCTTTGGGTATCTCAGTAGCTTTATCATGCATTCGGAGGCCAACATGAGATGGAGACCACATTAAATGGACGCTTTACCATCATTAATAATTATGTTGTATTTGTGTCAAGTTTCAGACACGAGCATGTTTCAGTTACGTCTTAAGGAGTTGAGAACAATTAAGGATGATAAAAAGTCACTTACAATTAATGTATCAAGTTTGGGGACTTGTACACATTTCAGTGCAAGAAGCATGGCAAATAGTTCGGTCTGAAGGGTAGAGGCCCAGTTGTTTATACGGACTCTCCACTCAAAATATAAGCCATCGTCCATTGTCAGGACAAATGCACTTCCAGCTGCACCCGTGGGGCGGTGTAGGGAACCATCAGTGAATATGATATGAGAGAGAGAGAATGCTCTGTGGACAGAGCATCAATATGGCTAAGGCGTTGAGCTTTGCCTTAAGATGAAGCTTGGGATGATCTCTAATTTGCTTCTTAGGAGGAAAGGGAGGGGGTAAAATTGGAGAGGGTGTAATCTTCCACGGTGCAGGAAAGTGCCGTTGTTGTCTCTCTCTTGGTACAAATTATAAATCTGATAAATTCTTTGATCAGTTCCAGTTTTAGTTATCCATTTGGAATAATGCTGACAATAAAGAAATTCTGGAGGGCTTCTATGCAAAGGTTGGGATGAGTTAGCCTAAGCATTTTTATACCAATTTGACAGTTAATTTCAGTAACACGATCAACAACGCTCGGAATATTAAGTTCCTTTATCATGTTAAGTATCTTTGAAGTACGAGGGCACCCAAGGATTATCTTCAAGGCTTCGTTCTGCAATTTTCCAAGCTCTCCAAGCTTTCTTTCAGGCATCAAAACAAGCAGAGGTGCTGGATATTCCACTAAAATCTGATTTATGGAAGGTACATAATTTTGACAAATCTGACATTGGCACAATAGCCATAGCCTGCAACAACCTTGAGAGCTCGGAGCCTCTCTTTATACTGACGACAGAGTCTGAATAAAACAGGACCATACAGTGGCACCTCAATGCCAAGGTATTTGAATCTGTTTACATTGTCAAGCTGGGAGCTATCAGACAGTTTCATCTTGCGAACAGTTCCTCCCTGCCTAGATGGGCGACTATTTAGTATCTTTCTTTTCTCTGCTGAGTTGATTGAACCTAGGTCCTGACATGAATCTAATACAGAGTTAAGAGTGTTCTGTGGCATTAGCATACTCAGTGGTGTGTATCATTATATCATCAGAACAGCTAATGATGTGAACGTTGGGTTTGCTCGGTACAGAGTTTAACAGCGTGTTTATTAAAATATTAAATAAGGTAGGACTGAGGACACCTCCCTGTCGAGTACCTAGTTCGAAGTCTCTTGTCACCCACCTTTGCCCCTGGGTAAAATACAAATGACTTCCTGTTGGATAAGTAACCCCTGATCCAACAAAGAAGCCGACCACCAATGTTCATTCTTGCAAGCTCACTCAAGATAACATGTCGATTTGCAGTATCAAAGGCAGACTTAAGATCTGGGAAGGTGGTATATAACTTTTCAGTGTGCAGGGTAGGATAGGTGGTGATGCAATGATGCACACTCCTTCCATGCATGAAGCCATATATCTGGGGGGAATAACATTGTTCTTATTCTATAGAGGAGACGGTTTAGGACCATTCTCTCGAATGTTTTGCAAAACGCAGCTAGTAAGGGAAACTGGGCGGAAAGCATCCCTGTTCCCTTTCACCACCTCCCTTTTTCTGTACGGGTGTCTCGCCTACAAGATTATCTTTCGGTTAGTTACCAGTATTTCTTCTCGTGACGTTCCATCCTTGCCCCCGTGGAAGGTCCCCTTCCTAAGTTTTGTATGACTTTGACCCACGCAATTAAAGCTTTTACCTTCTTACAGTTCTGAAATGCCTTTCCTTGAACACGTTTCTTCACACTCCCGCTCATTTTCCGCCTTCACCGATGGGTCTACGTGTGCAGACGGTGTAGGCTACTCTGTTGTTTTTCCTGACCACACCTATGTGTGTCGCCTGCATCTAGAGACTAGCATCTTCACGGCAGTATTTTATGCTATGTTGTATGTTCTTCGTCAATTGCTTTGTCATTGTCAATCCTCCTTTTTTGTTGTAGTTGACTCTCGCAGTGCTCTCATGGCTCTGGAGTACTTTAAATCCAGTCCATCCTGTGGTAGTCGATATTCAACATTAGCTGTTCTTATCGCCAGCAGATTTAAGACAGTGGTGTTTTGCTGGGTTTCCAGCCATATTGATGTGTCCTTAAATGAGCATGTGGATGCTGCCGCTAAGGAGGCTATCCATACGTGTCCCATCTCCCGTAAAGGTGGTCCCAATCGGACTTCTATCCAGTTTTTCATTCCTCAATTCTTGCCCGTTAGCGGAGTCGTTGGTGTTTTGTTACTAGTAACAAACTACGTGCTCTTAAGAGTAGTGTGTTCCTGTGGCCTTCTTCCTACCATAATAACCGGCGGTAGGAAATGGCTCTGGCGAGGTTACGTATTGGCTAAACATATCTAACTCATGGGCACTTAATGGAGCGCCGCCCTGCTTCTTATTGTCCAAACTGCATTGTCCCTCTTACGGTCGTACATATCCTTGTTGAATGTCCGGACTTCCAGGATGTGCGTGTTTCGTGGTTCCCAACCGTCCCTCACGGTCACTTGTTCCTCGATAGAATTCTTGGTGACTCAGATACCTTTGATATCGTTCACCTTATGCGTTTTTGTTCTCATATTGGCATTCTTAGTGATATTTAGCGCCCAAGCACATTTTATGATGCTATGTAGCCTTCCCGGCTTGGTGCCTTTTTCAATAATTGCTTACTTTATTCAAGGCCTAGAGTAACACAACGTCAGTAAATAGCCCGTTGAATTAATCTTCCTTTAGGTGCAAGAAATCAACGAGCCTTTCTCTACAGCAATAACAAGCATTTACTTTTAATTGTGTTTCTGTTAGAAGATTATTGAAGCTAGAGGTGGATGCCTAAGCATCGACGAACTCGTTTTCTGTGTGTGGTGGATGAAGCAGGACACTTGGCCGAACTTATCTCCTTTGATTCTTTAATTTCTTAAATTAGAGTTTAGGCTGTTAACAAAAGTTTCCCAGTTATCTTGCCTGGGCAAGATAAGGCAAGATAACTGGGAAACTGGGATTTCTGCCGTGTGAGTTCCCCAGTATGCAAGTCAAACTCTCTGTAGGCAGTGTGTTTGATAGCATGCAGTTTAGAGTCATTGTTACCGGCATGGTGTTTATTAGTATTCCTTAATGAACAAATCCACACGGTGTAGTGTAGTGTAGTGAAGTGTAGTGTTGTGTAGTGTAGTGTAGTACTCCTTAATGTTTCGCTGTTGGATGGTATCGGGAGCCGACGTAAAGCATCAGGGAACATCTGAATGTTATGTTCTAGTTCGTTGATAAATATTTCGACTATGGAGGTATCATATGTGATTTACAACTCTAATATATGAGCATTAACGTCTTTACGTCACGCAAGAGGAACACTGAGCCGTTTACGTTTAAATGTCCCCCCAGACAGGATAGTATTTCTGAAACAGTTGTCAATCCTGGGTTATCATCAGATACCAGACAAGACAAGAGACGACGTGCACCAGACTGGGGAGACGCTGAAATAAACACAGGTGGTCTAGAATGCCACCCACCCATTTTCAGATTTTAATCATTTATTTGTAAGTGTCTTTGAGTAAAATAGTGTTTATTTATATTTGGTATTAATATAGCGGAAATTACAATGTTTTGTTTGACTAATTCTAGTCCTCGAAGAAAAGACCATTGTGAAAGCCAGCTAGCGCTTTAATAAGGAAGTGCTCACAATTCTTAATACAAAGGGCATATAGGAGTCAGGTGCGTACCGTCTGACGTCGTTTTTGTTAACTAATATTAAATATTGGGTGTTTAATATATACAAGTGTAAATATCAATAACATATAATAGAAGTTTACCACAAAAACGTGCAATGGTGTTTTCGATCTTGTTTGTGAAAATAGTGAGGTGTTGTGAGGTGTTTGTGTGTGACTTGTATTCTTAACCAATGAGTACCATCCACCCTTTGGACTCACATGAGGAGGCGGCACGCACTCGTCTAGACTGGGGAATTTAGTTTTTATTCCTTTTTGTACTGATTTGTTTCATATGGTTTGGTTTAATCAATGTTTTATATCATATTTGGTCTCCACGAACTTAACTGCCTCATGACAATTACTACATCACCTGGGGTCAAAGGCAGCTGTAGCATCAGTTGAAATTGTGGAGCGTTGTTGACATCAGTTTGAGGTTCCAGGTCACGATTAATATTGATAATCCTATACTGAGAGAATTTAAATAGATAGCAAGAAAAGTAGGGAAAGGCTACAAGAAGCTTATGAAGAGAATAGCAAAAATTAGACAAAATGCTTGTGAGGTATTTGTAAATTTGTAATTGGTTTTGTCAATGGGACAGGTAGCCTGTGAATGTATGTATATATGTTAGGCTTGTATTGAGGCCCTCACAAGGTCGAGATCTCCATAGGATGACACTTCACAAAAGTTGACTAACTCCTGGTTACCTATTAGCTGTTAGGTGAGCAGTCGCATTAGGTGACAGGATACGTTGCCAACTATTTCTGTCCTGCCCTTGATTCGAATCCGTGACTACAGAATGTGATTCGAGAAAAAACCTAAATGTACTATCGAGTGTCTTAATGTACTTAAACAGAAAAGCCTGGAAGTCATAAACAGAATCGTTAAAAAAAAATAGACAGGTCTCGCCTCCAAACTCGCTACACAAGGCCAAAGAGTTTATTACAAAAGGGGCTCAGGTCTCTAGTTCTAGAATACTACTAGCTAGCACTAGGAAGACATTGCCTGAGAAGTCCAAATACAGAAATGCAGGCCACTCCAGGGGCAGTAGCAGTGTTCCTGGTGAGGATGGTATCACCAGGGGCAGTAGCAGTGTTCCTGGTGAGGAAGGTATCACCAGGGGCAGTAGCAGTGTTCCTGGTGAGGAAGGTATCACCAGGGGCAGTAGCAGTGTTCCTGGTGAGGAAGGTATCACCAGGGGCAGTAGCAGTGTTCCTGGTGAGGAAGGTATCACTAGGGGCAGTAGCAGTTTTCCTGGTGAGGATGGTATCACCAGGGGCAGTAGCACTGTTCCTGGTGAGGATGGTATCACCAGGGGCAGTAGCAGTGTTCCTGGTGAGGAAGGTATCACCAGGGGCAGTAGCAGTGTTCCTGGTGAGGAAGGTATCACCAGGGGAAGTAGCACTGTTCCTGGTGAGGATGGTATCACCAGGGGAAGTAGCACTGTTCCTGGTGAGGATGATATCATCAGGGGCAGTATCACTGTTCCTGGTGAGGATGGTATTACCAGGGGCAGTAGCAGTGTTCCTGGTGAGGAGGGCATCATCAGGGGCAGTAGCAGTGTTCCTGGTGAGGATGGTATTACCAGGGGCATTAGCAGTGTTCCTGGTGAGGAAGGTATCACCAGGGGCAGTAGCACTGTTCCTGGTGAGGATGGTATCATCAGGGGCAGTAGCACTGTTCCTGGTGAGGATGGTATCACCAGGGGAAGTAGCACTGTTCCTGGTGAGGATGGTATCATCAGGGGCAGTAGCACTGTTCCTGGTGAGGATGGTATCATCAGGGGCAGTAGCAGTGTTCCTGGTGAGGAGGGTATCACCAGGGGCAGTAGCACTGTTCCTGGTGAGGAGGGTATCACCAGGGGCAGTAGCACTGTTCCTGGTGAGGAAGGTATCACCAGGGGCAGTAGCACTGTTCATGGTGAGGATGGTATCATCAGGGGCAGTAGCACTGTTCCTGGTGAGGATGGTATCATCAGGGGCAGTAGCAGTGTTCCTGGTGAGGATGGTATCACCAGGGGCAGTAGCAGTGTTCCTGGTGAGGATGGTATCACCAGGGGCAGTAGCACTGTTCCTGGTGAGGATGGTATCACCAGGGGCAGTATCACTGTTCCTGGTGAGGATGGTATCACCAGGGGCAGTAGCACTGCTCCTGGTGATCGTACCCTCGAGCTGTAGTAGTCATCGTACCCTCGTGCTGTAGCAGTCATCGTACCCTCGTGCTGTAGCAGTCATCGTACCCTCGTGCTGTAGCAGTCATCGTACCCTCGTGCTGTAGCAGTCATCGTACCCTCGTGCTGTAGTAGTCATCGTACCCTCGTGCTGTAACAGTCATCGTACCCTCGTGCTGTAGCTGTCATCGTACCCTCGTGCTGTAACAGTCATCGTACCCTCGTGCTGTAACAGTCATCGTACCCTCGTGCTGTAACAGTCATCGTACCCTCGTGCTGTAACAGTCATCGTTCCCTCGTGCTGTAACAGTCATCGTACCCTCGTGCTGTAACAGTCATCGTACCCTCGTGCTGTAACAGTCACCGTGCCCTCGTGCTGTAACAGTCATCGTGCCCTCGTGCTGTAACAGTCATCGTGCCCTCGTGCTGTAACAATCATCGTACCCTCGTGCTGTGGCTGTCATCGTACCCTCGTGCTGTAACAGTCATGGTGCCCTCGTGCTGTAACAGTCATCGTACCCTCGTGCTGTAACAGTCATCGTACCCTCGTGCTGTAACAATCATCGTACCCTCGTGCTGTAACAGTCATCGTACCCTCGTGCTGTAGCAGTCATCGTGCCCTCGTGCTGTAACAGTCATCGTACCCTCGTGCTGTAACAGTCATCGTACCCTCGTGCTGTAACAGTCATCGTACCCTCGTGCTGTAGCAGTCATCGTGCCCTCGTGCTGTAACAGTCATCGTACCCTCGTGCTGTAACAGTCATCGTACCCTCGTGCTGTAACAGTCATCGTACCCTCGTGCTGTGGCTGTCATCGTGCCCTCGTGCTGTGGCAGTCATCGTGCCCTCGTGCTGTAACAGTCATCGTGCCCTCGTGCTGTGGCTGTCATCGTGCCCTCGTGCTGTGGCTGTCATCGTGCCCTCATGCTGTGGCTGTCATCATGCCCTCGTGCTGTAACTGTCATCGTACCCTCGTGCTGTGGCTGTCATCGTACCCTCGTGCTGTGGCTGTCATCGTGCCCTCGTGCTGTGGCTGTCATCGTGCCCTCGTGCTGTGGCTGTCATCGTGCCCTCATGCTGTGGCTGTCATCATGCCCTCGTGCTGTAACAGTCATCGTACCCTCGTGCTGTAACAGTCATCGTACCCTCGTGCTGTAACAGTCACCGTGCCCTCGTGCTGTAACAGTCATCGTGCCCTCGTGCTGTAACAGTCATCGTGCCCTCGTGCTGTAACAATCATCGTACCCTCGTGCTGTGGCTGTCATCGTACCCTCGTGCTGTAACAGTCATGGTGCCCTCGTGCTGTAACAGTCATCGTACCCTCGTGCTGTAACAGTCATCGTACCCTCGTGCTGTAACAATCATCGTACCCTCGTGCTGTAACAGTCATCGTACCCTCGTGCTGTAGCAGTCATCGTGCCCTCGTGCTGTAACAGTCATCGTACCCTCGTGCTGTAACAGTCATCGTACCCTCGTGCTGTAACAGTCATCGTACCCTCGTGCTGTAGCAGTCATCGTGCCCTCGTGCTGTAACAGTCATCGTACCCTCGTGCTGTAACAGTCATCGTACCCTCGTGCTGTAACAGTCATCGTACCCTCGTGCTGTGGCTGTCATCGTGCCCTCGTGCTGTGGCAGTCATCGTGCCCTCGTGCTGTAACAGTCATCGTGCCCTCGTGCTGTGGCTGTCATCGTGCCCTCGTGCTGTGGCTGTCATCGTGCCCTCATGCTGTGGCTGTCATCATGCCCTCGTGCTGTAACTGTCATCGTACCCTCGTGCTGTGGCTGTCATCGTACCCTCGTGCTGTGGCTGTCATCGTACCCTCGTGCTGTGGCTGTCATCGTGCCCTCGTGCTGTGGCTGTCATCGTGCCCTCGTGCTGTGGCTGTCATCGTGCCCTCGTGCTGTGGCTGTCATCGTGCCCTCGTGCTGTGGCTGTCATCGTGCCCTCGTGCTGTGGCTGTCATCGTGCCCTCGTGTTGTGGCTGTCATCGTGCCCTCGTGCTGTGGCTGTCATCGTGCCCTCGTGCTGTGGCTGTCATCGTGCCCTCGTGCTGTAACAGTCATCGAACCCTCGTGCTGTGGCTGTCATCGTGCCCTCGTGCTGTGGCAGTCATCGTGCCCTCGTGCTGTAACAGTCATCGTGCCCTCGTGCTGTGGCTGTCATCGTGCCCTCGTGCTGTGGCTGTCATCATGCCCTCGTGCTGTAACAGTCATCGTACCCTCGTGCTGTGGCTGTCATCGTACCCTCGTGCTGTGGTTGTCATCGTACCCTCGTGCTATAGCAGTCATCGTGCCCTCGTGCTGTGGCTGTCATCGTGCCCTCGTGCTGTGGCTGTCATCGTGCCCTCGTGCTGTGGCTGTCATCGTGCCCTCGTGCTGTGGCTGTCATCGTGCCCTCGTGTTGTGGCTGTCATCGTACCCTCGTGCTGTGGCAGTCATCGTGCCCTCGTGCTGTAACAGTCATCGTACCCTCGTGCTGTGGCAGTCATCGTACCCTCGTGCTGTAACAGTCATCGTGCCCTCGTGCTGTGGCAGTCATCGTGCCCTCGTGCTGTAACAGTCATCGTGCCCTCGTGCTGTAACAGTCATCGTGCCCTCGTGCTGTGGCTGTCATCGTACCCTCGTGCTGTAACAGTCATCGTACCCTCGTGCTGTGGCTGTCATCGTGCTCTCGTGCTGTGGCTGTCATCGTTCCCTCGTGCTGTGGCTGTCATCGTGCCCTCGTGCTGTGGCTGTCATCGTGCCCTCGTGCTGTGGCTGTCATCGTGCCCTCGTGCTGTGGCTGTCATCGTGCCTTCGTGCTGTGGCTGTCATCGTGCCCTCGTGCTGTGGCTGTCATCGTGCCCTCGTGCTGTGGCTGTCATCGTGCCCTCGTGCTGTGGATGTCATCGTGCCCTCGTGCTGTGGCTGTCATCGTACCCTCGTGCTGTGGCTGTCATCGTGCCCTCGTGCTGTGGCTGTCATCGTGCCCTCGTGCTGTGGCTGTCATCGTGCCCTCGTGCTGTGGCTGTCATCGTGCCCTCGTGCTGTGGCTGTCATCGTGCCCTCGTGCTGTGGCTGTCATCGTGCCCTCGTGCTGTGGCTGTCATCGTACCCTCGTGCTGTGGCTGTCATCGTGCCCTCGTGCTGTGGCTGTCATCGTGCCCTCGTGCTGTGACTGTCATCGTGCCCTCGTGTTGTGGCTGTCATCGTGCCCTCGTGCTGTGGCTGTTATCGTGCCCTCGTGCTGTGGCTGTCATCGTGCCCTCGTGCTGTGGCAGTCATCGTGCCCTCGTGTTGTGGCTGTCATCGTGCCCTCGTGCTGTGGCTGTCATCGTGCCCTCGTGCTGTGGCTGTCATCGTGCCCTCGTGCTGTGGCTGTCATCGTGCCCTCGTGCTGTGGCAGTCATCGTGCCCTCGTGCTGTGGCTGTCATCGTTGTTACGAACCCGGATCCAGCGTCCGAGCCTGGAGCAGTGACAACCACGCCATCTGTGGGTCAGCTCCCGAAACCCCCGCCAAACGGACGACGACACCTAGTGAGGACAGCGTGTACTGGCCTCGAGGACCAGTTTCCAGTCTGGTTCAGCGCTCAACACCGCCGCTCCTGACCTCTGGTGAGGTGGTGCTCCGACGACAGCGCCATCTATGGACTGGATACGTCAGGTGTTTGTGTCTGAGCCTGTAAGTGTGGTGTTTTAGTGTCCCTGTTATTGATGACGTGTCTGCTTACAGAGCCGACCTGGGACCACTGTGTTGAAGGTGGAGTCAGTCTACCCGAGGCAGCCAGTCTCCATACTGTGAAGTTTGCTGCAGCTGTGGTGACGTCGTCCCCCCCGGAAGAACACTGTGGTGTGTTAGCCTGCCAGTGGAGTGGCAGTGAAAGGATTTACCCGGGGCCGACTGTTGGAGACGATAATCCACTGGGGTATTGAGGACAGGAGGGTGATTTGTGATATCACACGAGACTCCTGTCTAGGGCGTACCCCTTATATCGTTCGTGGAGTGGCCGTACCAGCCTTGGTGGCTCAGTACCTGCCAGCAGACCAGCTGGACGTGTGGTTGACGGCCTCCACGACGGTGCCCCCAGTGGACCTGCGTTTTGGCTGACCTGTGGCCCGGGTAGGCTCGGCATTCTCAGAGGACACGTCGTGAGGCCACGAAGAAGGCACCGAGAGTTATGGTACCAGCGTCTTCAGTAGAAGACATCGATTGAGGATTAATCCCCTTGCAAAGTGTTAATACCCCTCCCCTTTGTGCACTTATTTATTCTTTATATTTAAACGGTGATGGTAATTATAATATTAAGTTCTTAGCTTTCTTTCCCTACTCCCTTTAAGTTACTTGCGTCACGGATCTCATCCCTTGATAGCCACTACTGGCTCGGGAACGGATACATTATATCTTCCTCTAACAACATACAATTAATGTATCAAGTTTGGGGACTTGTACACATTTCAGTGCAAGAAGCATGGCAAATAGTTCGGTCTGAAGGGTAGAGGCCCAGTTGTTTATACGGACTCTCCACTCAAAATATAAGTCAGGGGCAGTAGCACTGTTCCTGGTGAGGATGGTATCATCAGGGGCAGTAGCAGTGTTCCTGGTGAGGATGGTATCACCAGGGGCAGTAGCAGTGTTCCTGGTGAGGATGGTATCACCAGGGGCAGTAGCACTGTTCCTGGTGAGGATGGTATCACCAGGGGCAGTAGCACTGTTCCTGGTGAGGATGGTATCACCAGGGGCAGTATCACTGTTCCTGGTGAGGATGGTATCACCAGGGGCAGTAGCACTGCTCCTGGTGATCGTACCCTCGAGCTGTAGTAGTCATCGTACCCTCGTGCTGTAGCAGTCATCGTACCCTCGTGCTGTAGCAGTCATCGTACCCTCGTGCTGTAGCAGTCATCGTACCCTCGTGCTGTAGCAGTCATCGTACCCTCGTGCTGTAGCAGTCATCGTACCCTCGAGCTGTAGTAGTCATCGTACCCTCGTGCTGTAGCAGTCATCGTACCCTCGTGCTGTAGCAGTCATCGTATCCTCGTGCTATAGTAGTCATCGTAGCCTCGTGCTGTAGTAGTCATCGTACCCTCGTGCTGTAACAGTCATCGTACCCTCGTGCTGTAACAGTCATCGTACCCTCGTGCTGTAGCTGTCATCGTACCCTCGTGCTGTAACAGTCATCGTACCCTCGTGCTGTAACAGTCATCGTACCCTCGTGCTGTAACAGTCATCGTACCCTCGTGCTGTAACAGTCATCGTTCCCTCGTGCTGTAACAGTCATCGTACCCTCGTGCTGTAACAGTCATCGTACCCTCGTGCTGTAACAGTCACCGTGCCCTCGTGCTGTAACAGTCATCGTGCCCTCGTGCTGTAACAGTCATCGTGCCCTCGTGCTGTAACAATCATCGTACCCTCGTGCTGTGGCTGTCATCGTACCCTCGTGCTGTAACAGTCATGGTGCCCTCGTGCTGTAACAGTCATCGTACCCTCGTGCTGTAACAGTCATCGTACCCTCGTGCTGTAACAATCATCGTACCCTCGTGCTGTAACAGTCATCGTACCCTCGTGCTGTAGCAGTCATCGTGCCCTCGTGCTGTAACAGTCATCGTACCCTCGTGCTGTAACAGTCATCGTACCCTCGTGCTGTAACAGTCATCGTACCCTCGTGCTGTAGCAGTCATCGTGCCCTCGTGCTGTAACAGTCATCGTACCCTCGTGCTGTAACAGTCATCGTACCCTCGTGCTGTAACAGTCATCGTACCCTCGTGCTGTGGCTGTCATCGTGCCCTCGTGCTGTGGCAGTCATCGTGCCCTCGTGCTGTAACAGTCATCGTGCCCTCGTGCTGTGGCTGTCATCGTGCCCTCGTGCTGTGGCTGTCATCGTGCCCTCATGCTGTGGCTGTCATCATGCCCTCGTGCTGTAACTGTCATCGTACCCTCGTGCTGTGGCTGTCATCGTACCCTCGTGCTGTGGCTGTCATCGTGCCCTCGTGCTGTGGCTGTCATCGTGCCCTCGTGCTGTGGCTGTCATCGTGCCCTCATGCTGTGGCTGTCATCATGCCCTCGTGCTGTAACAGTCATCGTACCCTCGTGCTGTAACAGTCATCGTACCCTCGTGCTGTAACAGTCACCGTGCCCTCGTGCTGTAACAGTCATCGTGCCCTCGTGCTGTAACAGTCATCGTGCCCTCGTGCTGTAACAATCATCGTACCCTCGTGCTGTGGCTGTCATCGTACCCTCGTGCTGTAACAGTCATGGTGCCCTCGTGCTGTAACAGTCATCGTACCCTCGTGCTGTAACAGTCATCGTACCCTCGTGCTGTAACAATCATCGTACCCTCGTGCTGTAACAGTCATCGTACCCTCGTGCTGTAGCAGTCATCGTGCCCTCGTGCTGTAACAGTCATCGTACCCTCGTGCTGTAACAGTCATCGTACCCTCGTGCTGTAACAGTCATCGTACCCTCGTGCTGTAGCAGTCATCGTGCCCTCGTGCTGTAACAGTCATCGTACCCTCGTGCTGTAACAGTCATCGTACCCTCGTGCTGTAACAGTCATCGTACCCTCGTGCTGTGGCTGTCATCGTGCCCTCGTGCTGTGGCAGTCATCGTGCCCTCGTGCTGTAACAGTCATCGTGCCCTCGTGCTGTGGCTGTCATCGTGCCCTCGTGCTGTGGCTGTCATCGTGCCCTCATGCTGTGGCTGTCATCATGCCCTCGTGCTGTAACTGTCATCGTACCCTCGTGCTGTGGCTGTCATCGTACCCTCGTGCTGTGGCTGTCATCGTACCCTCGTGCTGTGGCTGTCATCGTGCCCTCGTGCTGTGGCTGTCATCGTGCCCTCGTGCTGTGGCTGTCATCGTGCCCTCGTGCTGTGGCTGTCATCGTGCCCTCGTGCTGTGGCTGTCATCGTGCCCTCGTGCTGTGGCTGTCATCGTGCCCTCGTGTTGTGGCTGTCATCGTGCCCTCGTGCTGTGGCTGTCATCGTGCCCTCGTGCTGTGGCTGTCATCGTGCCCTCGTGCTGTAACAGTCATCGAACCCTCGTGCTGTGGCTGTCATCGTGCCCTCGTGCTGTGGCAGTCATCGTGCCCTCGTGCTGTAACAGTCATCGTGCCCTCGTGCTGTGGCTGTCATCGTGCCCTCGTGCTGTGGCTGTCATCATGCCCTCGTGCTGTAACAGTCATCGTACCCTCGTGCTGTGGCTGTCATCGTACCCTCGTGCTGTGGTTGTCATCGTACCCTCGTGCTATAGCAGTCATCGTGCCCTCGTGCTGTGGCTGTCATCGTGCCCTCGTGCTGTGGCTGTCATCGTGCCCTCGTGCTGTGGCTGTCATCGTGCCCTCGTGCTGTGGCTGTCATCGTGCCCTCGTGTTGTGGCTGTCATCGTACCCTCGTGCTGTGGCAGTCATCGTGCCCTCGTGCTGTAACAGTCATCGTACCCTCGTGCTGTGGCAGTCATCGTACCCTCGTGCTGTAACAGTCATCGTGCCCTCGTGCTGTGGCAGTCATCGTGCCCTCGTGCTGTAACAGTCATCGTGCCCTCGTGCTGTAACAGTCATCGTGCCCTCGTGCTGTGGCTGTCATCGTACCCTCGTGCTGTAACAGTCATCGTACCCTCGTGCTGTGGCTGTCATCGTGCTCTCGTGCTGTGGCTGTCATCGTTCCCTCGTGCTGTGGCTGTCATCGTGCCCTCGTGCTGTGGCTGTCATCGTGCCCTCGTGCTGTGGCTGTCATCGTGCCCTCGTGCTGTGGCTGTCATCGTGCCTTCGTGCTGTGGCTGTCATCGTGCCCTCGTGCTGTGGCTGTCATCGTGCCCTCGTGCTGTGGCTGTCATCGTGCCCTCGTGCTGTGGATGTCATCGTGCCCTCGTGCTGTGGCTGTCATCGTACCCTCGTGCTGTGGCTGTCATCGTGCCCTCGTGCTGTGGCTGTCATCGTGCCCTCGTGCTGTGGCTGTCATCGTGCCCTCGTGCTGTGGCTGTCATCGTGCCCTCGTGCTGTGGCTGTCATCGTGCCCTCGTGCTGTGGCTGTCATCGTGCCCTCGTGCTGTGGCTGTCATCGTACCCTCGTGCTGTGGCTGTCATCGTGCCCTCGTGCTGTGGCTGTCATCGTGCCCTCGTGCTGTGACTGTCATCGTGCCCTCGTGTTGTGGCTGTCATCGTGCCCTCGTGCTGTGGCTGTTATCGTGCCCTCGTGCTGTGGCTGTCATCGTGCCCTCGTGCTGTGGCAGTCATCGTGCCCTCGTGTTGTGGCTGTCATCGTGCCCTCGTGCTGTGGCTGTCATCGTGCCCTCGTGCTGTGGCTGTCATCGTTGTTACGAACCCGGATCCAGCGTCCGAGCCTGGAGCAGTGACAACCACGCCATCTGTGGGTCAGCTCCCGAAACCCCCGCCAAACGGACGACGACACCTAGTGAGGACAGCGTGTACTGGCCTCGAGGACCAGTTTCCAGTCTGGTTCAGCGCTCAACACCGCCGCTCCTGACCTCTGGTGAGGTGGTGCTCCGACGACAGCGCCATCTATGGACTGGATACGTCAGGTGTTTGTGTCTGAGCCTGTAAGTGTGGTGTTTTAGTGTCCCTGTTATTGATGACGTGTCTGCTTACAGAGCCGACCTGGGACCACTGTGTTGAAGGTGGAGTCAGTCTACCCGAGGCAGCCAGTCTCCATACTGTGAAGTTTGCTGCAGCTGTGGTGACGTCGTCCCCCCCGGAAGAACACTGTGGTGTGTTAGCCTGCCAGTGGAGTGGCAGTGAAAGGATTTACCCGGGGCCGACTGTTGGAGACGATAATCCACTGGGGTATTGAGGACAGGAGGGTGATTTGTGATATCACACGAGACTCCTGTCTAGGGCGTACCCCTTATATCGTTCGTGGAGTGGCCGTACCAGCCTTGGTGGCTCAGTACCTGCCAGCAGACCAGCTGGACGTGTGGTTGACGGCCTCCACGACGGTGCCCCCAGTGGACCTGCGTTTTGGCTGACCTGTGGCCCGGGTAGGCTCGGCATTCTCAGAGGACACGTCGTGAGGCCACGAAGAAGGCACCGAGAGTTATGGTACCAGCGTCTTCAGTAGAAGACATCGATTGAGGATTAATCCCCTTGCAAAGTGTTAATACCCCTCCCCTTTGTGCACTTATTTATTCTTTATATTTAAACGGTGATGGTAATTATAATATTAAGTTCTTAGCTTTCTTTCCCTACTCCCTTTAAGTTACTTGCGTCACGGATCTCATCCCTTGATAGCCACTACTGGCTCGGGAACGGATACATTATATCTTCCTCTAACAACATCAGAGTAAGGACCCCGTTGCGTCCCGAGAGGGCCGTAACAATCGTGCCCTCGTGCTGTGGCTGTCATCGTGCCCTCGTGCTGTGGCAGTCATCGTGCCCTCGTGTTGTGGCTGTCATCGTGCCCTCGTGCTGTGGCTGTCATCGTGCCCTCGTGCTGTGGCTGTCATCGTGCCCTCGTGCTGTGGCTGTCATCGTGCCCTCGTGCTGTGGCTGTCATCGTGCCCTCGTGCTGTGGCTGTCATCGTGCCCTCGTGCTGTGGCTGTCATCGTGCCCTCGTGCTGTGGCTGTCATCGTGCCCTCGTGCTGTGGCTGTCATCGTGCCCTCGTGCTGTGGCTGTCATCGTGCCCTCGTGCTGTGGCTGTCAGCGTGCCCTCGTGCTGTGGCTGTCAGCGTGCCCTCGTGCTGTGGCTGTCAGCGTGCCCTCGTGCTGTGGCTGTCATCGTGCCCTCGTGCTGTGGCTGTCATCGTGCCCTCGTGCTGTGGCTGTCATCGTGCCCTCGTGCTGTGGCTGTCATCGTGCCCTCGTGCTGTGGCAGTCTCAGTACCTTCAGATGAAGACCGGAAACATTTCCTGGAATTCGGATGATATAAAATCATTAAGATCTGAGTTAATTTCTTCCTAGATCCTTCAAGAACTCCACAAAAGAAATATAGTAGCTTTATAACATTATCTACATCACCTCGTTACACTTAGGTACAATGCTAAAAGAAATGGATGATAAACAGCGATGTACCTTTATTCAAGCAAGTGAACAATCTAATGCCTAATTGAAGCAGTGTTAATAGATTGCATTCCCTGCATCGTGCAAAAGATTAGGGAAGAGATTATTGGATCATCAGATGAATGGAAATCCTGTTAGTAAACAACAAGATGGCTTTAGTGAAGACAAGTCCTGACCAACGACCTTACTAAAACTTTATGGCAAAGTAACCGTATTAAAAATAGAAAAGTGAAGTATAAACAAGAATCTTTCCGGATTGACAGAAACATGGGATGCATAACCACACATGAGATTGGTAAACAAACTTGAGAATTTGACTTGAGTAAGTTGAAGAGTGCTAAGTTGAGTTAGAGAGTACCTCTTTTGTTAGGAAACAGAGGGCTACGATGAGAGGAGAGACCTGAGTGAAGGGATGTCACAAGTGGAGTCCCACTTGACCAAAGAGCCAAAGCTCAACCCCCGCAAGCACAATTAGGTGAGTACTTGGATAAGGACAACGGGGCCTTTACTATTCATGTTATATATATATAGCCTCAGTGAGATACTTGATGCATTCAGATGAATGTTTGCGAGTGAGGCCAATTCAATGATCTGAGCCATATAATACGAGGATTGAACAACGTGACTGGACGACCTGAATATGCGTCAAACACTGTTGAGGAAATGATTGCTGGCCTTCGTCCCAGAGAGGTCCAAGGTAATGAAAACTGGGAAGGAAACATGATGACCAAGCATCCATTGTTATTGGATGAAACCGTGATATAGAATGAGCTGATATATTATATGCTTACGAACAGTTTACCTGCATTCGATAAGGAGAGCTCTACTGCGCAGCTTGCCCTGGAGATAAGCATGTTTAGTGTTAACAACATCTGTATAACCAGTAGCCAAGCACAGAGGCTCACACAATTACACTAACATCATGAACCTTAGTGAAACTTTTAGCCATAGTAATAGTATTTTTGAACCAAAAATATAGATCATCAGAACATAGGTCACGACAGTTGTCAGACCATTCCTGGCCAACCCACCCTAACAGGGACCCTTTTGACTGTACCTAAAGAACAATATTAACCACAGAAGGGAAAGTCCAGGAATATGTCATGAAACTCACAGAGAGAACTGCGAGCATTATATAATGAAGAATTGTTAAGGAGGTATAAAAGTACCACTCCACTCACTGATGAGACATCATCGCGATATATAACTTTCTGATAAGGTAGATCAGTAGGACACGTTAAGTATAAGGTAGATCAGTAGGACACGTTAAGTATAAGGTAGATCAGTAGGACACGTTAAGTATAAGGCAGATCAGTAGGACACGTTAAGTATAAGACAGATCAGGAGGACACGTTAAGTATAAGGTAGATCAGTAAGACACGTTAAGTATAAGGTAGATCAGGAGGACACGTTAAGTCTAAGGCAGATCAGTAGAACACGTTAAGTTTAAGGTAGATCAGTAGAACACGTTAAGTATAAGGCAGATCAGGAGGACACGTTAAGTATAAGGTAGATCAGGAGGGCACGTTAAGTAAAAGGTAGATCAATAGAACACGTTAAGTATAAGGCAGAGAAACACGTTATGTATAAGGCAGAGAAAAGGGCGGGTATATAGATGGAAACTTGAGGCAAGATGAGTCACAGGAATCCGGGAATGATAATTTATGTAAAATGGAAATTAATAAATTAAATGTGCTAGAGGGAGAGATAGTTGCATCTACTGCAAAATTTGTGTTGAAAAGTAGACATAACAAGGAACAGGATGGTCAGGGGACGCTGCATTAGACAACAGAGAGCTCGTAAAGGTGGGGTTCAAGGCATAGCTCTTGACCGTTTATTCTCAATAAGGTGAGTACATTTACTCACCATACTCTTCCCCCTCACCCCATACCCCTCCTTTTCCCCCTTCCCTTCTCATCTTTACCCTCCCTGTGCCTCCTCACTCTATTCCCTCCTTCCCACCCCCACACCCCATATCCTCCCTGCCCTACCTCCCTCCCCCTCAACCCAGAATCCTCTGAGACCCTGTTAACCAACTCACAAATCTTCACACCTTTGGAACAAATTCCTCAATCGGGAGAAAGACTACCGAGAAGAGGAAACTAGAACGAACAGGAGAAAGTGAGTTTCAGGGCAATATATACAAGCATAGATGGAATTACAAATAAATCAAGTGAACTTGGAGAATGGCCACAAGATGAAACCCAAAACCTATTAGCACGCACAGAAGCAAATGAAACAAAAACCATAACAGATGCAGTGTTTCTGCAGGAATACTATGTAGTTTGGAGAAAGAGGGAAGGAAGAGGTGGAGGCGGAGTAGCTCAACTGATAAGAAATGACTGGAGTTTTGAGGAGATGGTTACCCTGGGATGTGAAGGTTTCAGTGACTACATGACAGGCACCTTAGATATTGGTGGACAAAAACCTATAGTAGTAGTCGTATATAATCCCCCACCAAATGACAGACGACCCAGACATAAATATGATAGACACGACATAGCTACTTTTAATATAATAGAGAGAGAGCAGCCTCTGTTGCTAGCGGAACGGTTCCAGACTGCCAATCATGAAAGAGATCAACCACGAGAAGATAGATTGGGAGAATAGAGAACCACATGGAGGACCGAACACGCGCAGAGCTAAGCTGATGGACGTGACAACAAGAAATTTTCTAAGCCAACACATCAAGGGACTGACTAGAATGAGAGAAGACGAACCACCAATGCTTGATCAGATATTCACCCTAAATGAGTCAGATATAAGGGAAGTTATGTTGGAATCCCCCATGGGAATCTGTGATCACATTGTACTTATATTTGATTACCTGGTAGATCTAGGATAGAGCTCTATCAGAGAGTTAAGAGCACCCCACCCCCCCCCCAAAAAAAATCTAGAAAACGAAGGGCTGGCGTAACGAAAGGGAAGTTATGAAGAGATATAAAAATTCCTAAGAGAAATACCATGGGAATCAGAACTCAGAATTTAGACAGTACAAGACATGATTGACAATGTCATTCAAAAATGTCAGGAAGCAGTAAACAGGTTTATCTTGGTCCAAAAAGAAAACAATGAGAAGCCAAAGAAGAATTCATGGTTTAATAGGGCAAGTATGGAAGTAAAAGAACGGAACAAAAGAGCGTCGGGAAAGTTCCGAAATAACAGAACAGCATATAGCAGAAAGAGATACTAGAGAGCCTGGAATGAGTATATCAGTGTGAGTAGAGAATCAGAGAGGCAGTATGATAATTACATTGCAAATGAAGCCAAACCGAACCAAAACAGCTTCACAGCCACATCAGGAGGAAAACAAAAGTGAAAGAACATGTGATGAAACTTTGAACAATTGAGGACAGGTACACAAAGAGTAAAAAAAGACGTGTGTGAAGAACTCAACAAGAAATACCTGAAGATCTTATCAACAGAACGAGGTGAAATCCCTGAGCTAGGAAAGGTGGCAGTAAACCAAGCGGCCTTGGAAGGGTTCTAAATTACCAGAGATGCGATTTAAAGGCTTCTATTGGATCTGGAAGCGAGAAAGGCTGTTGGTCTGGACGGAATCTCGCCATGGGCACTGAAAGAGTCTGCAGAAGTACTTTGCTTGCCACTCTCCATGGTATATAGTAGCTCACTGGAGACAGAAGCTTTGCAGAAATATGGAAGACAGCTAATGTAGTCCCAATATACAAAAAGGGTGACAGACAAGAGGCACCGAACTACAAGCCATTGTCCTTAACTTGTATACCATGCAAGATGATGGAGAAGAGCGTGAGAAAAAACCTTGTAGCACATCTGAAAAGAAAGGACTTCGTGACACACCACCAACATGGGTTCAGCGAGGGTAAATCTTGACTCACTGGTTTAATAGAACTCTACGATCTGATGACAAAGATTAAGCAAGAGAGAGAGAAGGTTGGGCAGATTGCATTTTTTTGGACTGCTGGAAAACCTTTGACACAGTACCACATAAGTGGCTGGTGCATAAGTTGGAGAAACAGGCAGGAGTAACTGGTAGTGTGTTCGAGTGGATAAGGGAGTCCCTAAGCAATAGGAAGCAGAGTTATTGTGAAGGGTGAGACCTCAGAATGGCGTGAAGCCACCAGCGGAGTCCCACAGGGTTCTGTACTTGCACCTATTCTGTTTCTGATATACATAAATGAACTTCAAGTGGGGTATAGACTCATTCCTCTCGATGTTTGCTGACGATGTCAAAATTATGAGAAGGATTAAGACAGAAGAAGACAGCATAACGCTTCAAGAAGACCTGGACAAACTGAAGGAATGGTCCAACAAATAGTTGTTAGAGTTTAATGCAAGAAAATGTAATATAAGAACATACAAATAAAGATACCTGCAGAAGGCCTAGTGGCCCATTCGAGGCAGTTCCTATTTCCAATCCTACTCACATACATGTCAACCCACGTTTGAAACAATCAAGGGATCCCACCTTGACAGTCAAAACACAAGTTTTGCCACTTGCACTGTTATGGAGTTGCTCCTGAGCTACCATGCAGTGAGGACGTGTCGCCTGCTCGCTCCGGTAGTTTGAGGTGATTGACGTTTTCGCCGGCAGGGGTTGTGGGTGTCTCTACCCTCCCTGCTGTTCCTGGTGGTGTGGACGTGGCGCCTCTACGATGGGCGGCCATCTTCCCCCTGTCGTGAGGGTGAACTCCATCGGATTGGAGTTTACTGGCCGTGCTGGGTACCCGCTGGTGGACGTGGTATTGAGTGCCATGCTTCGTGTCCCGGTTGGGGACGTATATGGCATTGAGCTGGTAACTGCTCACCGTGTTGTTGTCAAGTTTGTGGGTGAGGCGGTGTACCGTGCTTTCTTACGGAGGTACGAGGGACGTACTTTGCAGCTACAGGACGGCACCGGGTCTGTGACCATTTCACACCGTAGTGGTACTGTGACGTATGTCAGTGTTCATGGCGCCCCCATGGAGTTTCCTGAGACTCTCCTCCGGCGATTCTTCCAGAGGTACGGCTCCGTCGTCAGTGTGCGGATAAACTCACTGTCGTCTGGCACGTATTCGGGTGTGAAGACCAACATTCGGACCCTCGGGATGCGACTGAGGTCGGACATACCGTGCTCTGTCCGGCTGTTGGGGTACTACGTGCGTGTGTTTTATGCCCGGCAACCCCGTACTTGCTTCCGGTGTGGCTTGTTGGGGCATCAGGCTGCCGGGTGTACTGCTGATCCGGTCGCTCCTGTGAACTTGTTCCGTGAGAAGGATTTCCCGCCGCTCCCTCTAGAGGAGGACTCCGGGGGTGAGCATCCCGTTTGCTGCTGCGGCTCCCCCAGTGTCGCCCGACGTTCCCCCGGTTGTTGCAGACCTTCCTCCGGGTGTTGCGGTGCCGTCGGATGTTCCTCCTGACCATGTCTCTGGCCCTGCTGTTCCCGTGGACCTTCCTGGTGATCCCTGTGGAGCGTCGCCGTCGGCTTCCTCGTCTTCGGCTGTGGACCCTGGCCCTGCGTCCTCCCCTCGAGTTCCTCCTGTGCTGGGTGCTGGGGTGGCTGCGGTGCCTCCTGCTGTGTGTGGTCCGGTTCCCCCTGTGGTAGAGGCTGCTGCCGTTCTGCGACGGGCGTCGGTTCGCCCGGTTCGTGAGGCCAGTGGTTCTGGGTCCGCCTCCGGCTGTGAGGATGTGCGGCCAGTGCCCAAGCGGTCCAGGCGCTCTAATACTGCTTGGGCTGATGCGGAGGACTACGACGCAGGTGGAGCTTTGGGGGATGATGTGGCGCCTCCAGGGGCTTCGCGTTCTACGACGCTGGTGGTGGCTGACGTCCATGTGTCTGCTGTTGACGGTGTTTGTACCTATGATTTACCTCCTGTTCTTTCTCCTGCAGAAGGTTCTCCGCAGTGGGGGGTGGTCGCGCCTACTGACGTGGATGGTGAGAGTTCTGGTGCGCGCCGAGGCATCAAGCTGATACTGAAGAAGGATGCCAAGCGTGGGGGGTCCCAGCAGGAACAACGTCCGGTGGTTGACGCGGAGCGCTGTGAGGCGGCCGAGGAGGCTCCCAGTGCGCTGCCCATTGCCCGGCCTCGTGGGAAGGAGCCCCTCCCTCTCATCTTGGCCTCCGGGGTGGCGCATGATGCGCAGCATCCTCTGCAGTTTGACATTATTGACCGCGTGCATCCTGTTCCGTGGTGCCCTTCTTCCATCTGGGTACAGCGGGCTCGGTGTTTTGTTGTGGGTGTGCCCGAGTTGATGCCTGATCCTCGTACTGTTAATACTGTGCCTGTTCCGGATGACATCATGTTACTGTGGGAGGCGTATTGTGTTCGGTTCCCGGCGGCGGAGTGGCCGGATAAGTATGAACAATTTGAGTAGTCTGTGTGCTTGCTGTGACCTGTGGTTTGTTTGCAATGTATTGTACCTATTGTGCGCCCTTCAGGCCGGTGTTGTGTTTTTCTTGACTGTTGTTTTGTTGTATTTATTGTATTTCCGTTACCCTTCTGTCCAGTACTGTTGTTTCTTTTTCCTGTGTTTCATTGTGTTTATGTTCATTGTTGTGATTTTGTTGTCGGCCCTTCAGGCCGGTATTTAGTGTATTTGTGTTACTTTGTGTTAATTTGCTTTGTGCTTTTGTATTTTTGTGTTGTCTGATTGTTTGTTCTTGGTTTCTTATTTTATTATATTTATTGTATTGTATTTATTCGCATGTTCGCATGTAAAAATAAAAATAAAAAAAAATAAAAAAAAACTTGCACTGTTATCATTATCAGTTTCCTGTATTTTGCATAAACTCCTCATTAAGTTTACGAAAGAGGGAAGCCAACATTCTTTGCTTAGAAAACATTATTTTTTGTGAGAAAAAAATTATTTTGTATTAGAGAGAAATCAAGGAACGACTACTTACCACTTTACTAATACTACTTACACACAGAAACAGAGTTGCTAACTCAGCAATTCACACGACACTAAAACCACCCCAAAAACTTTTAAATTATGTAAAGTTGTGTATAGCAGTTTTGTCGTTTTACCTTCCAAGTATATACTAAATATATATACTAAAAATATACTACTAAAGTATTGTATTGTATGAATAAACAATACCTATCTAGTGAACTACTTCTAAAGCAATGAACATTATCGTTAAATATTAGTATCCAAAAGAGTAGGTTGGCAACTTTGTCTCATACAGTTTGTCTGGCATAAATGAACAGGAAGCGTTCACGTGCGTCGGGTATTGTTTCTACATCTTACCACTACTATTCATCGTGTTTACTTTTTAAATATATAAAAAAGTAAATACTATTGAATCTTTAAAAAATTGAAAACAATATCATAACATTATTAACTTATTAGTAATGTGATACTAACATTTTCCTGCCACAATCAACAATCACTCATAACCAAATTGTGAATTTGAAATATATCTGGCATCATTATTTCCAATTGTTGAAGTTAGGGCATAACCCTTATGCTAGAACTGTTGGCTTATTCAGCATTGTAACTTTTTTTTCAAGCATGCCAGAACTCAAATTGAATTTTATAATCTCTTTGGATGATTTATTTTAGCAGTAACATGCTTGCAAAATTACAATGTTGATAACTTGTTTCAGTTGCATAGCGTTTGGTATCCTTTTGCTGTTACTGCTGACTTATACGGGTTACCGTTACCTGGGGCAGATGGTTGCAGATGACGAATCTCCCAATCCTGTGCACTCCAGGTGCAAACTCTGTGAGCAGGAACTGCGGCATGATCTCCCACACTACATCACCGAATGCCCAGTTATTAGACCTTTCAGACCAGTTGGCATGAGGTACCTGGAGCTTTGCTATTACTTTATTCATTCTCGTATTCTTGAAGATATCCTCACAGTATACCCAAAATTTGCCAGTGCAGGCTTTTTAACATATGGCCCTGTATGACTAACCATCCTGCGAGATGGGGACTTTTATTAACACTGCTATCTTATTCACTCTTGTGTTGATGATATCCTCAAAATGCATCCGGAGTTTGCCAGTGCAGACTGTCTATCACATGCCTCTGTATGAATAACCATCCTGTGTGATGGGAATTTTTTAGCATCACGTAGTTAACTTTTTTGACACACTGTAATCCACTTCATATAGTCTAGGGTAGTTGCACAAATGCAGATGTACCTCTTTTATTAATAAAAAAAATTGAGCCATTAATGGCAAGTGGATAAAATTAGGATAAAACGCAAGTGAAAATATAGTTTTGGCGACCATTCTATTAATGTAAAATATAAATATACTAATCCATCATATGGTAATATGCATAGACTAGTTAAAGACTGTTGTATATATAAAAAAATTATGTTTCTGTAAATACATTTAGACAGATTTATATAAAAATCAATGGATTACAATCTTCTTATCAATTTTTTTTAAAGCAACATTGAAAAGTTACTTCAAATTATTAAAAATATAAAACATTATTTTAACAAAAATTACGGCATCAAATTAAATCAAATCAAATTAAATCAAATCAAATCAAATGTTCAATCAGATAAAATTACATACATACAAGATGAGTTATAAATATAATGTTGGATTTCTAGATAGAGCTGTTACATACTACTCTAAAAGCCACTAATACGCACTGCGCTTCGGACAAGTTGTGGGAAAAACACTGATTAAAACTTAATACTAACTTACATCAAAGCATAAATTGAGTTGAAAAAGGGACAAAAAGGGGAAAAAATATGACGGAAATAGTATTTAGTCAACAAACAGATTTATTTGAAAACTAGCTGTACCCGCCACGCTTTGCTGTGGCTCAGTCTGGTTAAATGCAAAAGAAAGAAAAGAGAAAGCGCACGTTTCTAATGTTTAAATGCACAATGCTTGTGGGTATACAATATTTTTGTTGTTCCATGTCTGTGGAGATATAGAGATTGTCTGGTTCCCGACTCTAGAACACACAAAATATATTTGTCCCTATGAGAAGCAATCCGTGTCTAGATATAAAGCGCACAGTTCAAAAGATTGGCCCTGAGCTTTATTGATGGTGATTGCAAACGCCTATTGAATTGGAAATTACTATATCTTAAATTGAAATTGCATATCTGTTGGAATCATAGAAATGCGCGGAATGAGGACATCTTCACCTTTGAAAGGTCCTGTCAAGATTGTAGCTTCTGCTACAATTAATTATTTTACTGCAAGGTGCTTGGCGTTGCAAAGCTTTAGCTAATTAATATTTCGCAACATGATAATTGGCTCGCAGATTTAAAATTGCCATTCGTGTGAGTGTATCCCTGACAGATTGAGTGAATTAAAAAATTTTGTTGGATAATTAACCGCTTCACCTGCTTCATCAACAGTGTCGACGGACTTGTATCGAGGAATTACAGGTAATTTTTGCCTGAAAACTCCTGTAAACAATATTAATGCGTTCCCAGATGGTCTGATGTTTCCACGCAAATCTTGCAATGATCGACCAAGAGCCTCGAGCGATTTTTTGTGCGCCAATGTGCAGTCATTCCAAACAATAAGTTTACATTTCTGCAATACTTTTCCCATGCCGGATGCTTTGAAAATGTTGCACGTGGGAGTATCAATGAATTGCATGTTCAGTGGCAATTTCAAGGCCAAAGTATCAGTTCTTCCACCTGGTAACAATGTCGCAGCTATTCCGGACGATGCAAGAGCTAAGGTTATGCCATTTTAGAACCGAAAGGCTGCCAAAATCCATCTAATTAGGAAGGATTTACAGTTCCTCCTCGCGCATCTAAGAAGATTTCTCCAAACCCGTTATTGACAGTTTGAAATATTTGATTGTAAATGCCTTTTCACTCCAGCGTTAGCTTACGAATATTTGATTGCACATACGACAACAGATCACTCGTGTTGTAATTTTGTTTACGACGCAATTCTATATCGAACGAAGCAGCAGCAGTTCGTTTCAGTGATGGCATTTACATCTTATTAAGAACTTTGTTCACGATTTCTAAGCACAAATCTTCAATCATTATCACACTTCGTTGTTGATTTATGCTGTGAAATCAATGTTCATATATGAATTTTCCTTCGTATTCGACGGATAATAGCTTCAGCCACGTGCGGTTTATATTTCTCCCATAACTTTGTTGGAGATGAAGAAAAGTCGGTGGTCAAAATGATTGCAAACAATGCACGAATTTGATTCGTATGTGACGTGTTGGACGCGTCATTAATGCATACATCACAGTGTCGGTCGTTCTCCAATAAATTCTAAGCTTGACATGCACTACGGAAAGTAGCATGTGTTACGCCGTTGACATATCTAAATGGCTGGAAAGACGTTGGACCGGGAACATTTACCAACAGCATGTGAAGAAAGAAGCATTCATCTTGATTGGGATGCACGGTGTACAGTCTGCCTATCGTAGTTTATTTGAATATGCCAGGTTGTCCGTCGATTCGGTCTCCTAGTTTGCGTCGTTCAAATTATTTTCTACTGGCATTCCATATGGAATACGTAGGCACGTCCGAATACAGCAGTGTTTTCTCAAACACGTCATTTTGACATAACGGGAAGAAAGCAGTTAACGTTGTAGCCGGTGGATACATAGCTGCTTGTTGTACATTTGCAACTGGGTGAAATAAACGCGTTATTCATTTTCTTGTTTTCAAAACAAAAACAAAAAATACTAAAGAAATATTTCAATTCAAACGCAGATCAATCGACACAGCTGAATTTCACCACCAACTGCAATGAAAAATAAGAACAGCTAAAAAACCGAAATGAAAAACAATGAAAAATAAACAAATAAGCTATACCCACGAAATGAACGGTATGGTGAACTACACAACTAAATTCTAACGCAACGTGACACAAAATAATTAAATCAAAATGAAAATTAATCAAAATCTATGAAAATCCAATTTATCAATGGAATCGGAAACATTGAAAGGGAATCGTAACATATTTTGTATATCGTGTGTTGCTCTTACGTGCAACAGATGGCGCTGTTTAAAAAAAAACGCAAGTTTTTACCTTTCACAGGTATAGAATCTAATTAGTAGGTAAATATAATCATGCACGTATTCGAATGGAACATTGTGTCAAAATTTCAAAGCAATCGGTGAAGAACTTTCGGAGATTACAGCGTGTGTTGTTCTTACGTCCTACAGATGGCACTGTTTTTTAAAAAAAGCATGTTTTTTCCTGTCACAGGTAATGCATGTATATAGCAGGTATATAAAACACTCGCCTATTTGAATGCAATGTTGTGTCAAAATTTCAAAGTAATCCGTAATGAGGTTTCGAAGATATCCCTTTCATGAAAAAATCTGAAAAATACAGCTTTTCAAAAATAACATTTTTTTTCCCCGTCACATACTTGACATCTATATAGTATGTATATAAAACCCCGCTCGGATGCGAAGGAAACGTTGTGTGAAAATTTCAAGGCAATCGGTGAAGAACTTTCGGAGATTAGCGATTTTGAACAAACGAACATTTCCATTTTTATTTATATAAATAGTAAGACATGGATTGACATTTAGGAGGTAAGGTAGGCTACATGGAGTTTATTAGGTAGTACCTAGTTTTCTCTTAAACTGGTTGAGAGAGGTACAGCCTATGACGTGACTGGGAAGGTCATCTCACATTCTAGGTTCCTTGATTTGCAGAGCATTCATAGTTTGGTTAAGTCGCACTCTTAGAGTATCAAATATAACGAAGATAAGTGTAGAGAACATAAGGCCAGATACAAGGTGCCATTTAGGAGATTAAAAATTCTTCTACAATAAGAGAAAGAGAAAGACCTAGGGTGTTGATATCACGTCAGACCTGTCACCCGAAGCCCATATCAAGTGGATAACATCAACGGCATTTGCCAGATTGGTCAACATAAGAGTGACCTTTAGAAACTTGTGTGAGGAATCATTCAGAACCTTGTATACGACGTAAGTCAGACCAATCCTGGAGTAAGCAACTCCAGCATGGAGTCCATATCTCGCCAAGCATAAGATTAAGTTGGAAAAGGTTCAGAGGTATGCCACCAGACTAGTGCCTGAACTAAGGGGTATAAGCTACGAGAAGAGACTACAGGAATTAAACCTCAGGTCACTAGAAGACAGAAGAGTTAAGGGGAGACATGATCACCTCATATTGATAGGGTAGACAAAGACAGTTAATTTAACACAAGGGGCACGCACAGTAGGGAACACAGGTGGAAATTGAGTGCCCAAATGAGCCATAGATATATTAGAAATAATTTTGTCAGTGTCAGAGTTGTTAATAAATGAAATGCATTAGGAAGTAATGTGGCGGAAGCAGACTCCATACGAAGTATCAAGTGTAGATTAGATAGAGCCCAATAGGCTAAAGAATGATTGTACACCATTTATTTGAAGGTTGAGAGGCGGGACAAAAGAGCCGAAACACAAACCGCGCAAGCACAACTAGGTGAATACATTTATTTGAGTTCACAAGGAAGCAGGCTGTGTTACGAACCAGTGTTCGCTCACTATTTTAAAATGCAGGTGGAGGCGGTGCTGCCTCAGTTATCCAGTGACCACCACAGGTGGAACACACTCATAGCTCTGCTCAATGTGACGTCTACCACACTACACCCGCCCGCACCACATTCAAGGTAACGTCTCATTCTTTACCAACAATTATGTAAACATTTCTCAATCACTTCTGATGGTACAGCAACTTTGACTACCCAATGTATTTTGGGATGGCAAAATTGTTCTTTATGACAGGTGTTAATACAGCAGTATGGCATCTTAATGCATACAGTACTACATTTATAGGGCAGTAGTGCTTAGATGACATCTAAGCTGGAACGAATCGAATTGGCAAGTCGCCAAGGTCCCTTTATTTAGGTCCCATAATAGCATTCCGTCGTTGCATTGGGGACTTTCGGCGCCGTGGAGAGAGAGAGAGAGGCACCTGCTGCATGGGTAACAGCTTCTCCCTAGTATCTACCTACCCAGGCTTAGCGTCCTGGAGAGGCCACTCCAGACTGACATCCAGATCTCCATAGTCTCCTGAGACTGATGGATTCCTACTAATGCTTAGATGCAGCAAAATTGCAAGTATGTATTA
The DNA here is from genome assembly GCF_040958095.1 of Procambarus clarkii. NCBI lineage: Eukaryota > Metazoa > Arthropoda > Malacostraca > Decapoda > Cambaridae > Procambarus > Procambarus clarkii. The sequence continues at coordinate 10,186,228 of NC_091234.1, forward strand.
ATGTCTGCATAGATACATACGTTATGTATGTATTTATACGTATGCTACATACTCTAAGTAAAGCAGATATTAATACAATAGTATGGCAACTTAATACCGTTATTGACATAGAGGCATGGCTAAGTAATGAAGACATTCATTCACTATTATTGCTAAGTAATGCAGACATTAATGGGGCAGCATGGCTTAGTAATGCAGACATTAATGGGGCAGCATGGCTTAGTAAGGCAGACATTAGTACTGCAATATGGCTACTGAATGCATACATTAATAGAGCAGTATTGCAAAATAATACATAAATTAATACAGAAGTATGGCTAAGTAATGCCATACATACATTACATTAATACACAAATATTGCTCAGTAATGTAGACCTTAATACAAAATTATTGTTCATTAATGGAGCAGTATGGCTAATTATAATGACTAGTGTCTCATGGAGACCAGCAAGTGCACGTTGCTCTTGCAAGTGCCCCAAGTTGACTTACCTAAAGAACAAACGACAAGATACCGATACACCAGTTGTCAAGATAATGACCTGAAGTAATATTCTCTTCTACTAGGATATCGTAATCTTGTCACGGGTCGTCGTCTTGCCCCTGAACGACTGTCGTTATAAGGCTTAGAATGCTATAGGGTCGTATATCACATTTTTATGATGAAAGATGTGAAGCAGCACTACCCTTGAGGTGGTGAAAAGGATTACTTAAGTAGGCAATAAGTTGTAATGGAGAGAGTACCTGGAAAAGGAATTAATTGAAAGCTTCATGTAACCTAATACAAGTTTATTAAAAACCTTTATTCAAGAACACAATTAGCATTCACCGGCAGGATAAGATCCAGCGGAGCCAGAGTGCTTCAGAGACCACAGTCTCGCCACATGCAAGGCCACAGAATGATCTCACTGAACACTCCTGATGACTCTCAGGCACTGCCAAAAACAAGGGATATCAACAGGTATAACATAATATACTATAACTCACTTGCAAGGCGATATCGTGAGTTAAGCACTATATAATCTTAAAATTGAATTAAGGAAGTCATGGTACACAATATATATATATATATATATATATATATATATATATATATATATATATATATATATATATATATATATATATATATATATATATATATATGTATGCAAACAAGCCTGAATGGTCCCCAGGACTATATGCGACTGAAAACTCACACCCAAAAAGTGACTCGAACCCATACTCCCAGGATCAACACAACTGGTAACTACGGGACGCCTTAATCAACTGTAGTTACCAGTTGTGTTGCTCCTGGGAGTATGGGTTCGAGTCACTTCTGGGGTGTGAGTTTTCAGTCGCATATAGTCCTGGGGACCATTCAGGCTTGTTCGCATTTGTGTTCCTCACGTGTGCCCTAAAGAATGAGGTGATTTGATAAAATGCTATGCCCAAGATTACCATCCGAGTGCCGGCGGGGAAGTGGTTCAAATAGCTTCGGCTATCACTTCCTTTTGTCCGGTCGTGATGGTCAAGCGGATAAAGGCGTCCTGTAGTTACCAGTTGTGTTGCTCCTGGGAGTATGTGTTCGAGTCACTTCTGGGGTGTGAGTTTTCAGTCATATATATATATATATATATCACTAAGAACTCTTTGACCCGGCCAGGATTCGAACCCATGCAGTCCAGGATCACCCCTAAACGTACACAGAACCGTGACCACCGCACCAATGATCGTCTATAAGGATTGGTCAGTCATGGCGCTTATTTACTAAGCTCCCTGACTGACCAACCCTCGACGACACTCATGGATCCATTTGGGTACAGTTTTTCATCAAATTCTGGCGCATGCACGGGCCGCACTGAGTCTAACATGTGTGAGAAAGCTGCATGAACGCGCAAGCCATATATCACTAAGAACTCTTTGACCCGGCCAGGATTCGAACCCTGCTCCAGGATGGTTATATACACCTGTATATACCCATCGAATTATATACACCTGCTCCAGGATGGTTATATACACCTGTTCCTGGATAGTTATATGCAACTTTTCCAGGATGGTTATATACACCTGCTCCAGGATGGTTATATACACCTGCTCCAGGATGGTTATATACACCTGTTCCAGGATGGTTATATTCACCTGCTCCAGGATGGTTATATTCATCTTCTCCAGGGAATTTATATACACCTGCTCCAGGATTGTTATAAACACCTGCTCCAGGATCGTCATATTCACCTGCTTTAGGATAGTTATACACACAAACTCCAGGATGGTTATATACAAATGCTCCAGGATGGTTATATACATCTACTCCAGGATGGGTATACACACCTGCTCCAGGATGTTTATATACACCTGCTCAAGGATGGTTATATACACCTGCTCCAGTATGGTTATGTACACCTGCTCCAGTATGGTTATATACACCTGCTTCAGGATGGTTATATACACCTGCTCCAGGATAGTTATATACACCTGCTCCAGTATGGTTATATACACCTGCTCCAGTATGGTTATATACACCTGCTCCAAGATAGTTATATACACCTGCTCCTGGATGGATATATACAAATTCTCAAAGTTGGTTATATACACCTACTTTAGGATGATTATGGACAACTGTTCCAGGATTGATATATATACCTGCTCCAGGATGGTTATGTACACCTGTTCCAGGATGGATATACACAGACTCCTGGATATACATCCTGCTACACGATGGTTATATACACTTGCTCCAGGATGGTTACATACACCTGCTCCAGGATGGTTATATACACCAGCTTCAGGATGATTATATACACCTACTCCAGGATGGTTATATACACCTGCTCCAGGATCGTTATATACAACTGCTCCAGTTTTGTTATTTACATTTGCTCCAGGATGGTTATATACACCTGTTCCAGGATGGATATACACCTCCTCAAAGATGGTTTTATACACCTGCTCCAGGATGGTTATATTCGCTACTCCAGGATGGTTATATTCGCTACTCCAGGATGGTTATATTTACATGGTCCAGGATAGTTATATACATCTACCCGAAGATAGTTACATACACCTCAAGGATAGTTATATACACCTGCTAAAGGATGGTTATATACACCTGCTCCTGGATGGATATACACAGACTCCAGGATGGTTATATTCGCTACTCCAGGATGGTTATGTACATCAACTCGAGGATAGTTATATACACCTCAAGGATGGTTATATACACCTACTCCAGGATAGTTATGTTCACCTCCTCCAGGAAGGTTATATACACCTGCTCCAGGATGGTTATATACACCTGCTCCAGGATGCTTATATACACCTGCTCGAGGATGGTTATATACACCCGTTCCAGGATATTTATATACACTTAATACAGGATGGATATATACACCTGTTCCAGGATGGTTATATACACCTGCTCCAGAATAGTTATATACAACTGTTCCAGGATTCTTTATACACCTGCTCCAGGATGGTTATATACACCTGCTCCAAGATGGTTATACACCTGCTCCAGTATGGTTATATTCACCTGCTCCAGGATGTTTATATACACCTGCTCAAGGATTGTTATATACACCTGCTCCAGTATGGTTATATACACCTGCTCCAGGATGGTTATATACACCTGTTCCAGGATGGATATACACAGACTCCAGGATGGTTATATACACCTCCTCAAAGATGGTTATATACACAGACTCCAGGATGGTTCTATACACCTGCTCCTGGATGGATATATACAAATTCTCAAAGTTGGTTATATACACCTGATAGAGGATGGCTATATACATCTGTAGGATGATTATGGACAACTGTTCCAGGATTGATATATACACCTGCTCCAGGATGGTTATATAAGCCTGCTCCAGGATGGTTATATAAACCTGCTCTAGGATTGTTATATTCACCTTCTTAAGGATGGTTATTTACATTTGCTCCAGGATGGTTATATGCACCTGCTCCTAGATGGTTATATACACCTGTTCCAGGATGATTATATACACCTGCTCCAGGATGGTTATATACTCCTGCTCAAGGATGGTTATATAGACTTGCTCCAGGATGAGTACATACACCTGTTCATGGATGGTTATATACATCTACTCCAGGATGGTTATATACACCTGCTCCAGGATCGTTATATACACCTGCTCCAGGATGGTTATATACTCCTGCTCCAGGATGGTTATATAGACTTGCTCCTAGATACTTATATACACCTGTTCATGGATGGTTATATACACCAGCTCCAGGATGATTATATACATCTACTCCAGGATGGTTATATACACCTGCTCCAGGATCGTTATATACACCTGCTCCAGGTTGGTTATTTACATTTGCTCCAGGATGGTTATATACACCTGCTCGAGGATGGTTATATACACCTGCTCCCGGATAGTTATATTCACCTGTTCCAGAATAGTTATATACACCTCAAGGATGGTTATATACACTTGCTCCAGGATGGTTATATACACCTGTCCAGGATGGTTATATACACCTGTTCCAATATGGATATACACAGACTCCAGGATGGTTATATACACCTCCTCAAAGATGGTTATATACACCTCCTCCATGATGGATATATACACCTGCTCCAGGATGGTTTTATACACAGACTACAGGATGGTTATATACACCTCAAAAATGGTTATATACACCTGCTCCAGGATGGATATATTTACCTGGTCCAGGATAGTTATATACATCTCCTCGAGGATAGTTACATACATGTCAAGGATGGTTATATACACCTGCTACAGGATGGTTATATACACCTGTTCCAGGATGGATATACACAGACTCCAGGATGGTTATATACACCTCCTCAAAGATGGTTATATACACATGTTCCAGGATAGTTATATACAACTGTTCCAGGATTGTTTATACACCTGCTCCAGGATGGTTATATATACCTGCTCCAAGATGGTTATACACCTGCTCCAGAATGGTTATATTCACCTGCTCCAGGATTTTTATATACAACTGTTCAAGGATGGTTATATACACCTGTTCCAGGATTGTTATATTCACCTTCTCTAGTATAGTTATATACAGTGTGACGGTAACGCGTTGGTGTTCGGCTGTTTCAAAAGCTAAAGGTATGGCCTCGTCACATATAGAAACAAAAAAAGAGAAAATCTGGAACTTCGTCTGTGGTAAGGTAATGGGAAGACACGCAAAATACAAGTAAATTTAACAATGAGATTTTAATTACGTTAGAAAAGCAAAACATGAATAAAATGGACATAAAATTTGTATCATAAAATCAATCAATCAAAATAATAAGAATAATCAAATGACAAAATGAAAAGTTACGTTAAGACAAGTGAGTAATAACAAGTGAACAATATACAATCAGATATATAGGTGCAGGAATATTGGCTTTAAGCTGCCACCTCTCTTAGTACACGTAAGCCAGAGCTTAGTCTACCAACGAGACGTGTTAACTTGTTGAAAGCACTGGATATTCTGAGGTCCGTAGGTCGTGGTGCCCCAGACATCAGGTAGTGTGGTGGGTAGGGAGCAGGTGCGACTGACCACCAGCCAATCAGCAATGAGCAGGCGACGGACAGGTAGTTTGGTGGTTCGAGTGGCGGGGGGAGCAGGTGTTCCTGGTGCTGAATACGTTTGCTCTCTGGCAAACCTTGGTGTTGTATTTGTTGGATATTTCTTCCATATTAGTTGTATTGGGATGTATAGCGACGAACTTAGGAGGGAAGAGCAGGCTCAATCTCTCTTGAAGGAGATTATCGTCACAACTCTCCCCCGAAGCCTGCGGTTCTGGAAGAAGTACGTCGTTATGTGGTGGAGTAATAGATGGAGTCGCTTCTACTTCATAAACTCTGGAGAGGGCATCGGCTATGATGTTGTCAGAACCCTTGATATAGCGGATATCCAGGTTGAAATCTTGTAAATACAAAGCCCATCATAGAAGACGCTGGTTGGTGAATTGGGCTTGATGTAGGAAGCGGAGAGGGTTGTGGTCTGAGAAGATGGTTGTAGACCTGGCGCCTTGTAGGTACGGAGCGAAGTGTTGGAGGTTCAGGACGATGGATATTAGCTCCTTTTCAATAGTGCTGTAGTTCCTCTGGTGTGGTTTCAATTTGTAGCAGTAGTAGCTGACAGGTAGAACCTCCTCGCCTCGTTGTTGCATCAGGACACCACCAACGCCGGTACCACTGGAGTCGACATGAAGGACGAAAGGCTTGGTGATATCTGGCGAGGCGAGAATGGGATTAGAACAGAGGAGGAATTTGAGTTGTTCGAAAGCAACGGTTTGCTGCATGGTCCAATTATACCGTTGCTTGGGACTGGTTAATAGGATTAGAGGTGTGGCGACTGTACTGAAGTTTCTCACAAACCTACGGTAGTAGGAGGCAAGACCAAGGAAGCGCAGGAGCTGCTTCCTGGTGGTAGGCTGTGGATACTGTTGGATGGCTTGAGTGTGTGAGTCTAACGGAGCTACTCTGCCACTCCCAATAACATGACCCAGATAACGCACTTTACCTTTCGCGAAGGTGGACTTGCCCAGGTTGATGGTGAGGCCGGCTGTCAGGAGCTTGGAGAACAGACGTCGCCGCTGGAGCAGATGTTCACTCCAGGTGTTGGATGCTACGACTATATCATCCAAGTAGGCGTATGTGTTATCCAAGCCCTGGATGACACGGTTGACAGCTCTCTGAAAGGTGGCCGGGGCATTACATAGTCCGAAAGGAAGGCGTTCATATCTGAAAAGTCCAAAAGGAGTGATAAAGGCAGATATCTCTTTAGCTCGCTCCGTTAGACACACTTGATAGTACCCCTTCAGCAAGTCCACTTGGGACAAGTACTGGGCACTACCAATGGCGTCAAGGATGTCATCTATCCTTGGCAAGGGGTAAGCATCCTTGACTGTTACGTTATTTAGTTTACGATAGTCAGTACATAACCGCACCTTACCTTGGGGTTTGGGCACCAAGATACAGGGTGAGGCCCAGGGGGACTCACAAGGTGTAGCCAGTCCATGATCCAAGAGGTACTGCACCTCAGCACGCATGACTTCCTTCTTGCTAGGGCTGATTCGGTAGAAGGGTTGACGAATCGGCCGGGTGTCGGGGAGCAGTTGGATGTCGTGCTGGGTAACATTACACTCTTGGGGGTCATCTCGGAACAACTCCTGATGTTCTCTGAAGCTCTTGACAAGAGGTGCACTATGATTATCCTGAAAGTATTTGGGAAGATCATTAAGGATTTCGGAATTAGAAAGCGCTGACTCCTTGTCAGTGCTTTCGGGAGGAGAAGCTGGGAAGGTCTCACTGTGGATGTAGGGTTCTGTAAAGGTAGAATAGTTGATCATGACAGTGGGAGGAGTACCATTATATTGCTTCAGGAGGTTGACGTGGCACAGCTGGGTCTTCCGCCGCCTATCTGGAGTCTCGATAACGTAGTTATGGTTGTTTCGGCACTCCTTGACGCGGTATAGGGTCCTGAAAACCTGTTTTGTAAAGGAGAACCTGGGATAGGGAAGTATGCTAGTACGAAGTCTCCCGGCTTAAATTTTCTTACTTTGCTGGTCTGGTCGTAATGAGTCTTCATCCTCTCCTGGGCTTTCAATAGATTATCATGGGCAAAACGGTGGACTCTCTCTAGAATGTGTTGAAGGTTTTGAAGAAACTGGGGCACATTCTGATGCTCACTGAAGGTGGCATCTCGGAGAGAGTCTTTGAAAGCCTTAAGGGGAGTACGGCACTTACGGCCGTAGAGCATCTCATAAGGAGATACTCCTAGGGACTCATTGGGAAGACTTCTGTAAATGCACATTATCATGTCAATTTGCTTATCCCAATCCTTAGAGGTTTCACTGCAAAACTTTTTCAAGAGTGCTTTGATAGTCTGATGACTACGCTCAAGAGAACCCTGTGAAGCAGGATGATAGGGGCTGGACAATACCTGTTTGATGTTGAACTCCTCCAGTGTCCTTTTGAAGAGATCACTGGTGAAGTTGGTACCACAGTCGCTCTGAATCTCCCTGGGAAATCCGTATTGAGTGAAGATCTTCAATAGATGCTTTACAACCGTAGCAGCCGTGATGTTCTTCACTGGAACTGCTATGGGAAATCTGGTGGTAGGACACAGGATGGTTAAGATATAGGCGTTACCTGAACTGGTCCGAGGTAAAGGACCAACACAGTCTATTATAAGTCTGTGGAAAGGTTCCGCAGGCACCTGTATGGGAATCAGTGGCGCTCTGGGAATGGAGATGTTCGGTTTGCCTGCCATCTGACATGTATGACACTGTTTTACGTACTGTTTGACGCTATTTACCATACCTGGCCAGTAGTAGTCTTGACGAATTCCATGGTAAGTCTTGTTGAATCCGTAGTGGGAGAGTGCTCCGTGGGCCAGGTGTAGAATAGTGGGCCACAGGCTGGTAGGAATCACAAGTTGTTCGATGTTGGCCCAATCGTCCTCTTCCTTCAGTTTACTGGGTCTATATCTGCGGTAGAGCAAGTCGTTCTCTAGGAAGAACCCAGGAATACTGTCGGGTTGAGTCTCAGCCTGGAAAAACAATGGTGTTAAGGTAAGATCTTCCCTCTGCAACTTACGGAACTCCAACTTGGTCAGATTCGGGGGTAGTTTCTGAGGGTCTTGAGGGACAGCGGTAGCAGTAGAGTCAGCTGGCTGTGGTCGTGCGGCTTGTGCACGAGTGGTCACTAGAACCGGAGGAGAAACTTCATCACTCTCTTGAACCTCTGCTGGAACATACTCAAGTATAGGGTTAATTGGCACAGAGGTACACACCTGGGGTTTGTCCATGACGATCAGGTTGGTCGGTTGCAGGTCTTCTGCCAAGTCGTTGCCTAGGAGAAGTTGCACTCCAGGCATGGGAAAAGGCTTTTCCCTGACGGCGACTTGGACTTCTCCGTTCACGTAGGGACAATCCAGGTGGACTCTGGCGAGAGGGTATGGAGTGGTAGCAGTGAGGTCAGTGATGAAGACAGTTTCTCCGGTGTAGGCGATGTTGGGCACAGCCGACTTCAAGATGATCGATTGAAGAGCCGCTGTGTCCCTCAAGATCTTCAATTTGAAACGTCCCTCCGGATTTGAACCGTTGGCAGAGACAGTTCCAGTATACAGGTGGTTACTGAAAAGAGAAAGATCATTAACATTAACACCAACAGGCTTACCGGACTTAGGAGGAGTTGGTTTGGGCTTCTGTATGTCAGTGGTTCCTTTGTATTGAGACTTACCACACTTGTCTATAGTATGTCCATAGAGTCTACAATACTTGCAGTACAATTGCGAGCCAGCTTGATCGGTGCTCACTTTCTCGTAACTGTACCACGACTTCTTACTGGAGGACGGTTCTGGTGTCAGCCGGTGGATGAGGCTGTAAGTGTCAGCCGACTTAGCACACTTCAGGTAGTCGGTTTCTTCTTTATCTGCTAAGTATAGACGGACAGGAGGCGGCACACGCCTCAAGAATTCTTCAACTAGCATCAGGTTGACGAGTTCTGTAAAAGTAGAGACATGTGCTGCTTCCAGCCATTTCATAAAATATCTCCGTTTTGTGTTAGCAAACTCGAGGAAGGTAGTGGTACTTGCCTTCAGGTGGTCACTGAATTTCCTTCGATAACTTTCTGTGGAGAGGAGGTAGGCGTCCAATACTGTTTGTTTCAGAGTCTGGTAGTCATTCTCAGACGCCAGAGTGCTGAGTGTGACTGCAGCTCTACCTGTAAGATGGACTCTGAGAAGTGTGGCCCATTGGTCGACAGGCCAACTGAGTTGATTAGCAAGGGTTTCAAAGGTGGTGAAAAACACATCAACTTCTGCTTCTACAAAGGATGGCATTAACTTACTTCCATGTGATATATTAAAACTGACGGGAAGATTGGCAGTAGCTTGCTGGCGTTGAGCGAGGTGTGAAGTTTCCAACGCGAATTCTTGTTGACGACACTCTAGAGCCAGAGTCGCTTGTTGCTTGTCATGTTCGCGTTGAATCTCCAACTCGCGTCGTTTTGTTTCAAGCTGTACTCGTTCACGTTCACGGAGTAAGGCAACCTCACGTTCCTGGAGGGCGATTCCACGTTCGTGTTCTTTTCTCCTCAAGGCAGCTTCATGTTCTTGTTCTTCCCTTCGTATGGCAGCTGCTCGTTCTTGTTGTTCGAGGGCTTCTCTTTGCATGGCAGCTGCTTCCCTTTGCTGTTCGCGTTCAATTTTGGCCAGCTCTATTTTGAGTTTCATCGTTGCCAAATCAGTTTTATCTGCAATATAGTAAGTTTCATGAGTTTCAGAGTCTATCTTACCTTGCTCTAAATAGTGATCCAGCAACAGGTTGTGTATGTCATTTTTGTTGGCTTGGTAGGGAACTTCTAGTTGATACTCATGTGCAAGAGTTTGTAATTCAGTCCTCTTGGCACGATTTAAAGTCCCTATTTCACCTGCTGGATCTGCACGGAAAGCTTGGAGACGAAACATGGTGAAATTAGCAAATAAATGTACAACGAATATACCGTTATATAGTGAATGTCAGAAACAGGACAACGTGGCAACTTGTACCTATCCTGTGGAATCTTTAACAATTAAAGTTAAGTACAAGATGTTAAATGATTAATTTTAATCAAGGGCGCAGGAAATCTTGTACCCGGTACTCATGTAAGAGGATAAGGGCAAGAAAATCCTACTAAACAAATGAAACTGAGTTTCGGAAACAAATGAAACAGTTAATTGCCTCAAAAGTAAAATTGGTAGTCCAAGGATGTAGGCATACCTTGCAGAGTCTCTATAGGACATACGCAAGTTTTTCCTACTGAAATTAATATGATACTTACAGAATTAGCGAACTTTTGTTCTCTGAAAAAGTAAGCTAATTCCCTACCGTTGTATGTATCATCATCTCTGACTGACGTGTAGGGGTGCGAGGTGTCAACTGGTGACGAGAAGTGCTGCTGAGGTCCCAATTCAGCAACTAAAGTTCGAGCTAGAGGAACTATGGCCCTCTTTGTCCTCCTACAGTCAGATTGCAGAAGATTAGGTGCACTTGACCCGGGGCAGACCACAGTACCAGGGTACCAATATGATGATCTGTCGAAAATATGAGAAATATCCAAGGGACAAAAGATGGTAAACACGAGTAATAACACGGAGGGAGAGATGACCAATTAAGAGAATGACTGCGGCCTACAGTCACCACGTAATCCAAAGTTGTCTCACCTTCACCATATGCTACTCTCGTAATGCACAATACACACCGCACCATATAAAAAATGAAATTGAATATGAAAAATAGTAAAACTACGTTACAAAAGTTAAATACGCTTACCATTAATTACTACTTGGCACCAGTACCTGAGTGAAGCTCCTAGGACAGGCCCCCCACTTAATATGTGACGGTAACGCGTTGGTGTTCGGCTGTTTCAAAAGCTAGGGGTATGGCCTCGTCACATATAGAAACAAAAAAAGAGAAAATCTGGAACTTCGTCTGTGGTAAGGTAATGGGAAGACACAAAACACAAGTAAATTGATTGGCTGTTTGGCAGCCGTGTGGAGCGGTTCTGTTTACATTCGCTCCTCAGTCTTGCCTGGACGTTTTGCGTGCACACAGCTGGTGGCGTTTTTTGTGGCCTCTGGCCTGGCGGGCCGGGGGGATGGCGTTGCCCATGCCGCCTATGAGGCGTGTGGATACGGTTGAGCTGGCCTTCTCTGGTCAGGTGAACTACTCGTTGTTGGAGGTTGCTCTCCTGGATGTGCTGGGTCTCAACCCTGCAGATGTGTGTGGTGTGCAGCTGGCTGGGGAACATCGGGCCTTGGTTAAGCTGACTGACGCTGTGGTGTACCGGGATATTGTCGACAAGTATGACGGGCGTACTATACCTTTGCCTGGCGCGGCGGGTACGGTTTCTGTAACGGACTTGTGTGTTCCAGTGACTTTTGTGGTGGTGCAGGGGCTGCCGTTTGAATTCCCAGAGAGCCTGCTCCGCCGGTTCTTAGGAGGATATGGGAGTGTTCTCGCCTGTCAGGCAAATGTGCTGAAGTCTGGCCGTCTTCGTGGCGTCCTGATGGGTATCCGCACGATTACCATGAAGCTGAGGAAGGCGATCCCGTCGTCGATGGTGCTGCTGGGGTTCAAGGTGCAGTGCTTTTATGCGGGACAAGAGCGCACATGTTTTCGGTGCGGTATGGCTGGACACCTGGCTGCTGGTTGCCGTAATGGCACCGTCCGGTTGGTCAGTGTCTTCCGAGAAGAGGATTTTCCGCCTCTACATGGCCTTGTGGACCTGGGGGATGCTCCTGCCGGGTTGAACCCTCCCCCTGCACCTGCCGGTGATGGCGTTGTGGGTGCGGTGCGCCCCACTGGTGCTGACGTGTCGGGTCCGATGTCTGTGGACCCCCCTGGTGTGGGTGGTAGTGCGGTGGTCACGCATGTGGAGGTGCATCCGCCTCCAGTTGCCATAGCCGTCGATGTTGACGCTTCGGTGGGGTGTGGCCCTGTTTTGTCACCGGTGGAGGATGTCGCGCCAGATTCTGGTGCACTTGGTGTGGAACCCTTGGAAGCAGATGAGTTCTTGGAAGGGGGTCGCCCCTCTCGTCGTCCTTCCACCACTGCTGTCCAGGGTCAACCTGGCTCTCTGACGAAGCGCCGGAAGACGAACAGGAGTGGTCGCTCCGGGGACCGTGGGCCTTCGGTGCGGAGGTTAGAGCCTGATGCGAGTGTCGGTGATGGTGAAGGTGTGACGGTGTCTGTAGTAGACCCGTCGGTGCCGGGCGGTGGAGGGTGTGTTGTGGACCCTCCTGGTGATCTCGTATGTGGGTCCCCTGGGGTACGGAGCCTGGAGTGGGCGGTAGTGGATCCGGGGGACTGTGGCAGTGCTGATCGCGGCCTTGTGATGAAGCTCCGGAAGGACTATGGCCTCCCCCCCCCCCTGTGGGGAGTGCGTCTCCGTCGCCTGGGAACCCGGTGGCGGCTGCTACTGCTTCCGTACACGGGGTGTCGGCCGGACCGGTATGACGGTTTTGTGGTTAGATAGGGTTTATCTCTTTTCCCGATGGATCCTAAATTAACATGTGCTTCGCTGAATGTGAATGGTTTGCGTTCTATGGCTGTGCAATTGTGCCTGGTGTCGATGCTGCGTGAGTGGAGGGTGGATGTGGCTTTTGTGCAGGAGCACAATGTGCAGGAAGTGGGGTTGTTACATGTGTTGGCTGAGGGGTTTACGGTGGTGTTAAACCCTTCGCGTGGCTTGCGTGGAGGTACGTTGATCCTGCTTTCTAAGCGGGCCCCGATTTCTGTGCTTCACACGGAGATGGACGAAGGTGGTCGGGTGCTGTTAGTTCGGGTCTCCTTTTTGGGGTCTGAGGTCTCTCTTGAATGTGTACGCGCCATCTGGGGCGGCGCAGAGGCAGAACCGGGAGGTTTTCTTTTCCCGTGATGTGCTGCATTTTTTGCGGCACGATACGAGGGGGATGATTTTGGGGGGGGGATTTTAATTGTATTACATCGCCGCAGGAAAGCAATAGTCTTCGTCCAGCGAATATCTCGCAGGCTTTGACTGCTACCTTGAAGAGTTGTGGGTTTCGGGATGCGGCCGTGTTGCAAGGGGGTCCTTTGGAGTACACTTTTCTCTCGCGTGGGGCTTGCTCTCGCCTTGATCGTTTTTACGTGCCTACTGGGGGTGGTTCGGTTTTTTCGTTGCAGTCGGTTCCCGTGGGGTTCTCGGACCATTGCATGGTGGTGTTGCAGGTGGGGATTCGCAGCCAGGTGCGGGTTGGCCGTGGCTGGTGGAAACTGAATTGTGGGTTGCTGAAATGCCCTGTTGTGTGTGCCCACTTCCGGGCCCGGTGGGCTGTTTTGGCCGCTCGGAAGGGGACTTTTCCCTCGGTCCTGGAGTGATGGGAGTGGGCTAAGGTGGAATGTCGGTCGTTTTTTCGGGTGGTGGCGAAGCGGGAGGCGTCGGGAAGGTTTGGTCTGTTGAGGGTCTTGCAGGCACGGTTATTTCGCCTGTATGGGTTGCTGAATCAGGGTATAGATAGGTTTCGGGAGATCTCGGTGTGTAAGGATCTCATTTGTGGGCTGAGGGAGGAGATGGCTGAGGGGGTACGTGTGCGGGCTGGGGTGGATGAACGGTTGTGTGGTGAGAAGCTCTCGCAGTTTTTACTGCGGAGGGAACGGGTGGGGCGTGCCTCTGTTTTGTTGGCAGGTCTTCATCGGCCGGACGGTTCGGTTGTGTCGGACACGGGGGCGATTTTGCATTATGTGCGTGGTGAATTTGAGTCTTTGTATGGGGTGGTTGTGGGGGATGAGGGGTTGATGGAGTCCTTCCTCCAACACTGTGCACCGGGGTTGTCAGGTATGGATTGTGTGGGTCTTGTGCGGGAGGTAAGCCCTTCGGAGCTTTGGGAGGTTGTGCGGTCCTTTCGTCGTGGTAAGGTTCCAGGGTCGGATGGGTTTCCGATGGAGTTCTATGTCGAGTTTTGGGATGTGCTTGGTGCCGATTTTTTGGAAGTGGTTCGGTTTTGTCTTCGGAGTTTGTCTCTGTACGTTTCGCAAAATGATGGTCTTGTGCGGCTTCTTCCGAAGCCGGGGGATTTACGTTTTTTTGCAAATTGGCGGCCTATTACATTGCTAAATGTGGATTACAAGATTATTTCTAAGTTGTTGGCTGGACGTTTGCGCTCGGTTGTGGGGTCGGTGATCTCTTGGGGTCAGTTTTGTGGCGTTCCGGGTAGGTCGTTGGTGCAATGTAATTCCCTTTTTCGGGATTTGCTCCTCTATGTGGAGGAGTCTAGGGTTCCCACGGCCATGATAAGCCTGGATTGGTCCAAGGCTTTTGATCGCGTGCTGATTGGGTTTGTTTTGCGGGTCCTGGAGAGGTTTGGTTTCCCGCCCCAGTTTGTGGGCTGGATACGGATGTTGTATGCTGGTTGTAGTAGTAGGGTGTGTGTCAATGGGTTCCTTAGTGCTCCCTTCGCTATTCGGCGTTCGGTTCGACAGGGGTGTCCTCTGTCGATGCTTCTATATATTCTGTTTCAGGAGCCCTTTGTTCGCGCAGTGCGTGCTTGTCGTTCAGTTGTCTCGCCGTGTTTGCCGAATGGCTTGTCCCTCAAGATTTGTGGTTATGCGAACGACACAGTCTTGTTTGTTGCCTCTGAGGGTTCTGTGCCTGCTGTTCAGGATTTGGTGTTTCAATTTGAGTCGGCTACAGGGGCTTTGGTCAATCGAGGAAAGTCTTGTCTTCTGGGGTTGGGGGGTTGGGCCTCTCGTTTGGTGTGGTCTGGTTCGTGGTTTCCGGTGGTTCAGTCCATTCGGGTTCTGGGGATTACGTGGTTTAGGTCGTATGTGCAGTCTTTGGAGTTTAATTGGGAGGCAGTTTCGCGGGGGGTGGGCGTAGCTGTGGGGATGTTGTCGCAACGGGCCCTGACTATTTACCAGCGGGCGATTGTCGTGTCTTGTAAGGTTTTGTCGCGGGTCTGGTTTGTTGCGCAGTGTTTTCCGTTGGATCGGCGGAAGGCTCGCGCTCTGGAGGGTTTGGTGTATCGTTATGTGTGGTGTGGCCAGTATCATCCGGTTCGTCGATCTACGTTATGTCTTAAGGGGTCAGAAGGTGGAATTGGTATCCCTGATGTCTATGTGAAGGCGTTGGCTTTGTTTTGGGGGTCGGTTCGGAGGAGTTTGGTGTTAGGGGGTGGGTTAAACTCCTTGGGGTTGTTTTACTACTCTATGAAGTTTAGTTTTTTGCTTGATCTGGATCGTTGCCAGGAGGTGGCCATGTATACGCCTCCAGTGTATTCGTGGGCGGTTTTGATCCTTCGGGCGCTTTGTCGATTTCCTGGGTTTGTCTCTTTTGGTTGTCGAGAGGTGTATGGGGCACTTGCCTCTCGGGTGCCTCCCAGGGTCGAAAGTTTGTACCCTTGTTTCGACTGGGGGAATGTGTGGGAGGCGTTGAGTGGGCCGTATATTGCGCTACGGACGCGTGAGTTGGTTTTTCGATATTTGCATGAGTCTTTGGCTACGAATGCAAGGCTCTTTATGTTGGGTTTGGTCGCCTCTGATGGTTGTGTTCATTGTGGGAGACGTGAGACTCAGTTGCACGTCTTTTTTTTTTTGTGCGCGGGTTCAGGGTTTGGTTGGGTGGCTGCGGGATGTCATTGCAGCCTTTTGTAGTCCAGGGGTGCAGGTCGACCTATTGCGGTTTTTGTTTTTTTCGTTCCCTCGGGGCTCCAGGCGGGTGCGTAACACGCTCGGGGCGTTGTTAGCGGACTATATTTTTTGTTTATGGGTTGGTAGGATGGAGGGGTATGGGGTGGGGAGGATTTTGGGCTTTTTGAAAGGCCGTCTGTCTTATACTATGTGGTGGTTGCGTCGCTCCTTTCCTAGGGTTTTTGATGCTTGGTTCACGGTCGAGTATGTCCGGGGTGCTGCGTTGGTGTAGGTGGTGGGTTCCTGTGGGTGTGGTTGTGTGTGTGTCTGTGCGTGTTCCTTTGGTTTGGTTCCCTCTGGTGGGTGGGGGTTTGGGGGGTCTGTGTTTGTTTGTCTTTGGGGTTTTGTGTGTGCTGGGGTTTGCTTGGTTACCTTGTGTGGCAGGAATTTGTTTGTGTGTGGGTGGGTATGGGTGTGTTGTGGTGTTGTGTGGCGTGTCTGTCTCTCTCCTGATGTGTCCGGTGCGTGGGTGTTTTTTCTTTCTGCTTGGTGGCTGGCCGTCCTCTGTCTGTGGGGGTCGGGGTTGTGTGCTGGGTGGCTGTGTTTGTTTCGTATGTGTTCCATTGTTGTGTGTTTTTTGTATGCTTGTGTTTATTGTCATTTTGTCTTGCTGCCTTGTGTTATGTGCTTTTCATTATAGTTCCTGTTGGCACACCCCGTATGGGTGGCATGTGTTGTTGTTTGTGTGTTTATGTTTTTTTTTTACACTTTGTTCTGTTCTCTGTGTCATTTTACTGTGTTATATGTTCCAATGTCGGTTTGTACTATACCGATTCCTTTATTTTTTGCTATGTTATTTTACTATGTAATGCTAATGTGTTCTGTTTCCTTTATTTTATGTACTGTGCTGTGTATTGCTTTGTTGTATTTCATTGTCATTTTCCTGTATTTACTTACTGTGTTGTATTTACAGTGTTATATTGACATGTTTGTTATTGTGTTTATTGACATGTTTGTTATGGTGTGTTGTCTGCTGTTGTGTGGTGTGGCGCATGGTGCGTGTGTTTTGCGTTTGTGTTATTTTTGTATGTATTTCTTTGTATGTGTATTCCTGTTTATACTTTACCCTTGGTTTTATTGTGCTCCTTGTGCGCTTTTGTAATTACTGACGCTTTTGGCACGCCCCGTCTGGGTGGTGCTGCTTTTGTTTTTGTGTGTGTGTGTTCTTATGTGTTTTATGTTATTCTTTGTTTACACTTTTGTGTTGATCTGTGTTGGTCAGTGTTACTTGTTATCTGTGTTGTGTTATTCTATGTTCTTCGTTATTCTGTGCTTTCCTGTTTATATGGTTACTATACGCTGTACTTGCTCTGTTTTAAAAATAAAAATAAAAAAAAAGTTCGAGCTAGAGGAACTATGGCCCTCTTTGTCCTCCTACAGTCAGATTGCAGAAGATTAGGTGCACTTGACCCGGGGCAGACCACAGTACCAGGGTACCAATATGATGATCTGTCGAAAATATGAGAAATATCCAAGGGACAAAAGATGGTAAACACGAGTAATAACTCGGAGGGAGAGATGACCAATTAAGAGTATGACTGAGGCCTACAGTCACCACGTAATCCAAAGTTGTCTCACCTTCACCATATGCTACTCTCGTAATGCACAATACACACCGCACCATATAAAAAATGAAATTGAATATGAAAAATAGTAAAACTACGTTACAAAAGTTAAATACGCTTACCATTAATTACTACCTGGCACCAGTACCTGAGTGAAGCTCCTAGGACAGGCCCCCCACTTAATATGTGACGGTAACGCGTTGGTGTTCGGCTGTTTCAAAAGCTAGGGGTATGGCCTCGTCACATATAGAAACAAGAAAAGAGAAAATCTGGAACTTCGTCTGTGGTAAGGTAATGGGAAGACACACAAAACACAAGTAAATTTAACAATGAGATTTTAATTACGTTAGAAAAGCAAAACATGAATAAAATGGACATAAAATTCGTATCATAAAATCAATCAATCAAAATAATGAGAATAATCAAATGACAAAATGAAAAGTTACGTTAAGACAAGTGAGTAATAACAAGTGAACAATATACAATCAGATATATAGGTGCAGGAATATTGGCTTTAAGCTGCCACCTCTCTTAGTACACGTAAGCCAGAGCTTAGTCTACCAACGAGACGTGTTAACTTGTTGAAAACACTGGATATTCTGAGGTCCGTAGGTCATGGTGCCCCAGACATCAGGTAGTGTGGTGGGTAGGGAGCAGGTGCGACTGACCACCAGCCAATCAGCAATGAGCAGGCGACGGACAGGTAGTTTGGTGGTTCGAGTGGCGGGGGGAGCAGGTGTTCCTGGTGCTGAATACGTTTGCTCTCTGGCAAACCTTGGTGTTGTATTTGTTGGATATTTCTTCCATATTAGTTGTATTGGGATGTATAGCGACGAACTTAGGAGGGAAGAGCAGGCTCAATCTCTCTTGAAGGAGATTATCGTCACAACAGAAACTCCAGAATGGTTATATACACCTGCTCTGGAATGGTTATAAACACCTGCTCCTGTATGGTTATATACATCTGCTCCAGGATGGTTATATACACCTGCTCCAGGATGGTTATTTACACCTGCTCCAGTATGGTTATATACACCTGCTCCAGTATGGTTATATACACCTGCTCCAGGATTGTTATATACACTTGCTCTAGGATGATTATATTCACCTGCTCCAAGATGGTTATATACATATGCTCCAGGATTGTTATATACACCTGCTCAAGAATGATTATGTACAACTGTTCAAGGATTGACATATACACCTGCTCTAGGATAGTTATATTCACCTGCTCCAGGATACTTATATACATCTTCTCCTGGATGGATATATATAAGCCTGCTCCAGGATGGTTATATAAACCTGCTCTAGGATGGGTATATACACCTATTCCAAAATATTTATATTCACCAGCTCCAGGATGGTTACATACACCTCCTGAAGAATTGTTATATACAGCTTCTCGATGATAGTTATTTACATCAGCTCCAGGATGCTTATGTACACCTCCAGGATGGTTATATACACCTTCTACATTAAGGTTAAATATAGCTTCTCCAGGATGGTTATTTACAACTACTATAGAATGGTTATATACACCTGTTCCAGGATGGTTATATACAACTACTCCAGGATGGCTATATACACCTGCTCCAGGATAGTTATATACATCTACTTCAAGATATTTATATACACCTGCTACAGGATTGTTATATACACCTGTTCCAGGATGATTATACACAACTGCTCCAGGATGGTTATATACATCTACTTCAGGATATTTATAAACACCTGCATCAGAATGGTTATATACACCTGTTCCAGGATTGTTTATACACCTGCTCCAGGATGGTTATATACACCTGCTCCAAGATGGTTATACACCTGTTCCAGTATGGTTATATTCACTTGCTCCTGGGTGGTTATATACACCTGTTCAAGGATAGTTATATACACCCGCTCCAGGATGGTTATATACACCTGCTCCAGGATGGTTATATACACCTGCTCCAGGATGGTTATATACAACTTTTACAGGATATTTTTATACTCCTGCTCCAGGATGGTTATATACACTTGCTCCAGGATGGTTATATACACCTGTTCGAGGATAGTTATATAAACAAACTCCGGATGGTTATACACACCTGCTCCAGGATGGTTATATTCACCTGTTCAAGGATGGTTATATACACCTGCCCCAGTATGGTTATATACAGCTGCTCCAGGATAGTTATATACACTTGTTCTAGGATGATTATATTCACCTTCTCCCAGATTGTTATATACACCTGCTCCAGGATGGTTATTAACACCTCAAAGATGGTTATATACAACTTCTAAAGGATGGTTATATACGCCAGCTCTAGAATGATTATGTACAACTGTTCCAGGATTGATATATACACCTCTTCTAGGATGGTTATATTCACCTGTATCAAGATAGTTATATACATCTTCTCCTGGATGGTTATATAATCCTGCTCTAGGATGGTTATATAGGCCTATTCCAGACTTTTTATATTCCCCTGCTCCAGGATGGTTATATACACCTCCAGGATGGTTATATACACCTCCTGAAAGATTGTTATATACAGCTTCTCCAGGATGGTTATATACACCTGCTCCTGGATAGTTATATACATTTACTTCAAAATGTTTATATACACCTGCTACAGGATTGTTATATATACCTGTTCCAGGATGATTATACACAACTGCTCCAGGATGGTTATATACATTTACTCCAGGATGGTAATATACATCTACTCCAGGATATTTATAAACATCTGCTTCAGAATGGTTATATACACCTGCTCCAGGATTGTTATATACACCTGTTCCAGAATGGTTATATACACTTCAAGGATGGTTATATACACCTGCTCCAGGATGATTATATACACCTGTTCCAGGATGGTCATATACTCCTGCTTCAGGATGGTTATATAATCCTGCTCTAGGATGGTTATATAGGCCTATACCAGAATTATTATTGGTTATAAACACCTCTTCCAGGATGGTTATACACACCTACTCCAGGATAGTTAAATACACCTGCTCCAGGATGGTTATCTACACCTGCTCCGGGATGGTTATATACACCTGCTCCGGGATGGTTATATACACCTGCTCCAGGATGGTTATCTACACCTGCTCCGGGATGGTTATATACACCTGCTCCAGGATGGTTATATACACCTGATCCAGGATGGTTAAATACACGTGCTCCAGGATGGTTATATACACCTGCTCCTGGATGGATATATACAACTGCTCCAGGATGGTTATATACACCTCCTTAAGGATTGTTATATTCACCTGCTCCATGATGATTATATACACCTGCTCCAGGATGATTATATACACCTGCTCCAGGATGGTTAAATGGACCTGCTCCAGGATTGTTATATACACCTTCTCCAGGATGTTTATATACACCTTCTTAAGGATGGTTATTTACATTTGCTCCAGGATGGTTATGTACAACTGTTCCAGAATGGTTATATACACTTCAAGGATGGTTATATACACCTGCTCCAGGATGATTATATACACCTGTTCCAGGATGGTCATATACTCCTGCTTCAGGATGGTTATATACACCTGCTCCGGGAACCATCCTGGAGCAGGTGTTTATAACCATCCTGGAGCAGGTGTTTATAACCATCCTGTAGCAGGTGTAGATACCATCCTGGAGCAGGTGTATATATCCATCCTGGAGCAGGTGTATATAACCATCCTGGAGCAGGTGTATATATCCATCCTGGAGCAGGTGTATATATCCATCCAGGAGCAGGTGTATATAACCATCCTGAAGCAGGTGTATATAACCATCCTGGAGCAGGTGTATATATCCATCCAGGAGCAGGTGTATATATCCATCCAGGAGCAGGTGTATATAACCATCCTGGAGCAGGTGTATTTAACCATCCTGGATCAGGTGCATATAACCATCCTGGAGCAGGTGTATATAACCATCCCGGAGCAGGTGTAGATAACCATCCTGGAGCAGGTGTATATAACCATCCCGGAGCAGGTGTATATAACCATCCCGGAGCAGGTGTAGATAACCATCCTGGAGCAGGTGTATTTAACTATCCTGGAGCAGGTGTATATAACCATCCTGGAACAGGGATTTATAACCATCCTGGAACAGGTGTATATAACCATCCTGGAACAGGTGTATATAATCATCCTGGAGCAGGTGTATATAACCATCCTGGAGCAGGTGTATATAACCATACCGTAGCAGATGTATATAACCCTCTAGAGCAGGAGTTAATAACGAAGCAGGTATATATAAGTATATATCCAACCTGGAGTAATTACCTGGATGGTTGGTACCATCCAGGTACGATTTGTTAAAACAATATTATCTCTGAAATGACCTTAGATTTTCTAAAATGATAATGTTCGTTTTCTGTGAATGATCAGATGTGCAGCAAGAGCGAGATGGACCAGATGGCTCTAAAGATGATGGACAAGGTATTCAAGCCCGGGCAGGACCCCCTTCAGGTCATCGCTGTATACAATGAGTGGTGCAAGACTTATGAAGAGGTTAGTAATAATTTCCATTTTTTAGTAATATTTTAATTTGACTAATATTTTATTGACCCAAGACTAATATTTTAATTTGCCCCTTGTTCAGGAACTATAATATAATATTCGCACATGGCGACAATCTCAATGATTTCAGCAAATTTAAAAACAGTTTACAAGCTTCTTTTTGTCATAAAATTAGCTTTTGACAGCAGCACATGACCTATAGGCAGCTCCTGACGTACAGCATACATTTAGAGTATTAAATGTATACTAAACTTCGCTCCCCAAAAATCTATTACGCCCTATTCACGGATGTCGATGGTAAAGTGTTTGCTTCCATTACCTACTACCGTAGATGGGAGCGCAGTTATTGTTTACAAATGACAGTGTCAATTTTTGTTCATTGTCGACTACTTATTGTAGATTCCTGACTAACACTCTTCAGATTTTGACCCAAAGAATGCAGCTCTTGACCCACAGACTAATGCTCCTGACCCAAAGACTATAGCTCCTGACTCACAGACTACAGCTCCTGACTCAGACTATAACTCCTGACCCACAGACGGCACCTCCTGACCCAAGACTATACCTCCTGATCCAAAGATGGCAGCTCTTGACCCACAGACTAATGCTCCTGACTCACAGACTATAGCTCCTGACCCAAAGATGGCAGCTCCTAACCCACAGACTATATAACTCGTGACCCACAGACAGCAGAACCTGACCCACAGACTATATCTCCAGACCCACAGACTATAGCTCCTGACTCACAGACTATAGCTCCTGACTCAGACTATAGCTCCTGACCCATAGACGGCACCTCCTGACCCACAGAAAATAGCTCCTAACCCAAAGACTATAGCTCCTGACTCACAGACTATAGCTCCTGACTCAGACTATAACTCCTGCCCCACAGACGGCACCTCCTGACCCAAGACAATACCTCCTGACCCAAAGATGGCAGCTCCTGACCCACAGACTGTATAGCTCATCACCCTCAGACGGCAGCACCTGACCCACAGACTATAGCTCCTGACTCAGACTATAACTCCTGCCCCACAGACGGCACCTCCTGACCCAAGACAATACCTCCTGACCCAAAGATGGCAGCTCCTGACCCACAGACTGTATAACTCATCACTCTCAGACGGCAGCACCTGACCCACAGACTATAGCTCCTGACCCACAGACTATAGCTCCTGACCCACAGACTATAGCTCCTGACCCACAGACAATATAGCTCCTGACCCACAGACTATAGCTTCTGACACAAAAACTATTGCTCCTGACCCACAGACTATAGCTCCTGACCCACAGACTATAGCTCCTGACCCACAGACTATAGCTTCTGACCCACAGACTATAGCTCCTGACCCACAGACTATAGCTTCTGACCCACAGACTATAGCTCCTGACCCACAGACTATAGCTTCTGACAGAAAGACTATAGCTCCTGACTCACAGACTATAGCTGCTGACTCACAGACTATAGCTCCTGACCCACAGACGGCACCTACTGACCCACAGACGGCACCTCCTGACCCACAGACGGTCCCTTCTGACCCACAGCCCGGCAGCTCTTGACCCACAGATGGCACCTCCTGACCCACAGACGGCAGCCCCTGACCCACAGATGGCACCTACTAACCCACAGACGGCACCTCCTGACCCACAGACGGCACCTCCTGACCCACAGACGGCACCTCCTGACCCACAGACTATAGCTCCTGACCCACAAACGGCACCTCCTGACCCACAGACGGCACCTCCTGACCCACAGACGGCACCTCCTGACCCACAGACGGCACCTCCTGACCCACAGACGGCACCTCCTGACCCACAAACGGCACCTCCTGACCCACAGACTATAGCTCCTGACCCACAGACTATAGCTCCTGACGCACAGACTATAGCTCCTGACCCACAGGATATATAGCTCCTAACTCACAAACCTTAGCTCCAGACCCACAGCCTATATCTACTGGCCCACAGACTATAGCTCCTGACCCACAGATTGTAGCTCCTGACTCACTGACTATAGCTCCTGACCCACAGACTATAGCCCTTGACCCACAGACTAATGCTCCTGACTCACAGACTATAGCTCCTGACCCACAGACTATAGCCCTTGACCCACAGACTATAGCTACTGACCCACAGACTATGCTCCTGACCCACAGCTTATAGCTCCTGACTCACAGACTATTGTTCCTGACCCACAGACTAATGCTCCTGACTCACAGACTAGCTGACCCACAGACTATAGCTCCTGACCCACAGACTATAGCTCCTGACCCACAGACTATAGCTTCTGATCCACAGACTATAGCTTCTGACCCACAGACGGCACCTCCTGACCCACAGACGGCAGCTCCTGACCCACAGACGGCCCCTCCTGACCCACAGACGGCAGCTCCTGACCCACAGACGGCCCCTCCTGACCCACAGACGGCACCTCCTGACCCACAGACGGCAGCTCCTGACCCACAGACGGCACCTCCTGACCCACAGACGGCAGCTCCTGACCCACAGACGGCCCCTCCTGACCCACAGACGGCACCTCCTGACCCACAGACGGCACCTCCTGACCCACAGACGGCACCTTATGACCCACAGACGGCCCCTCCTGACCCACAAACGGCAGCTCCTGACCCACAGACGGCACCTCCTGACCCACAGACGGCACCTCTTGATTCACAGACGGCAGCTCCTGACCCACAGACGGCACCTTATGACCTACAAACGGCACCTCCTGACCCCCAGACAGCACCTCCTGACCGACAGACGGCACCTCCTGACCGACAGACGGCACCTAATGACCCCACACACACCATCTCCTGACCCACAGACGGCACCTAATGACCCACAGACGATACCTTATGACCCACAAACGGCACCTCCTGACCCACAGACGGCAGCTCCTGACCCACAGACGGCACCTCCTGACCCACAGACGGCACCTAATGACCCACAAACGGCACCTCCTGACCCACAGACGGCACCTAATGACCCACAAACGATACCTTATGACCCACAAACGGCACCTCCTGACCCACAGACGGCAGCTCCTGACCCACAGACGGCACCTCCTGACCCACAGACGGCACCTAATGACCCACAAACGGCACCTCCTGACCCACAGACGGCACCTTATGACCCACAGACGGCCCCTCCTGACCCACAAACGGCACCTCCTGACCCACAGACGGCACCTAATGACCCACAAACGGCACCTCCTGACCCACAGACGGCACCTAATGACCCACAAACGGCTCCTCGTGACGCATAGACGACAGCTTCTGACCCACAGGAGACAGTTTCTGGCCAACAGACGACAGCTTCTGACCCACAGGAGATAGTTTCTGGCCTACAGACGACAGCTTCTGACCCACAGGAGACAGTTTCTGGCCTTCAGACGACAGTTTCTGACCCACAGGAGACAGTTCCTGGCCTACAGACGACAGTTTCTGACCCACAGGAGACAGTTTCTGGCCTACAGACGACAGCTTCTGACCCACAGGAGACAGTTTCTGACCTACAGACGACAGTTTCTGACCCACAGGAGACAGTTCCTGGCCTACAGACGACAGCTTCTGACCCACAGGAGACAGTTCCTGGCCTACAGACGACAGTTTCTGACCCACAGGAGACAGTTCCTGGCCTACAGACGACAGCTTCTGACCCACAGGAGACAGTTTCTGGCCTACAGACGACAGCTTCTGACCCACAGGAGACAGTTTCTGGCCTACAGACGACAGCTTCTGACCCACAGGAGACAGTTTCTGACCTACAGACGACAGCTTTTGACCCACAGGAGACAGTTTCTGACCTACAGACGACAGTTTCTGACCCACAGGAGACAGTTTCTGACCCTCAAATTCCGAAACACCGATATTCCTCCTACGTATTATTAGATTAATTTGATGTTAGTAGTTAGTAATCACACATTTGTGCGTCTGATCATACAGGACGGATGTCCCATACTAGATTTACAGGGGTTAGGAATCTAATGCTATTACATTTCCCTGTTAACTCTTGAGAGGCTAAAATTCTAGCCTAATTACATATCAAACCCGAGGACTGAATGTGATCAAGTACTACAGTCAAGTATGATTCAGGGACTGCAGTGAGATCAGTGACATTAGATATAACTTGAAGCTTGATCAGGTAACTGGTCACTGATATATATTCACTGAGGCCCATGGGATTCATACTGATTAAATAACATATGTATCATAATCAGTCGTAAGATCAATATAGTCAGTCAAGCTCTCTTAAGCTTATTTGCTGAAGTTTATTTGGCTGACAAATTGGGGTTTAATTTAGTTAATTGATTCAGAGGATTGAATAGTCCATCATTAAAGTCAAGTATGGTTTTGCGACTGCAGTGACTTCAGTGACATTGGTCACAGTGACTTGTAGCTGTTTAGGTTACTGTTCACTGATTTGCCACTGAGGCCTCATGAACTCATCTTCAGCTTTAAATGATGATATTAAGATCAACCTCTGTTGTTATAGTCAGCTGTAATCTCCTTAGTATAATGCTACTGGAGAAATATAATCAGCTGACAAATTTAGATTTCTACTGGTGTTGTTTATCTGCAGACATAGGTCTCTACAGGCTTAATACTGGGCCTGAGAGTAATTTACCTCCTGTAGAATTTAGCGTGGTTATACCCTGATATTTAGTAGGGCTACTGATGAATCAATGGTAGTAGCCTGTACCTACAAGGATACAGAAGTCAGTGAGATGATCAGACTTAATATTATCTGCCAATTTTATTCCTTTATTTCTCAAGAATTTGGCTGTTGCTCTCAGACCTTGTACTTGTAGGTCTGCTGGTATTTTGTCCCCCACAGTGGCTTGTACTTGACAGACGTAGCTGCCTAAACGTACTGATGGTTGTACCACCTGGTAGACTTGAGGTCCTGTGTCTGTTAGAAACTCTGAGATATTGATTGTCGTCTGGGCTACAGGCCATAATTGTAGTTCATCTGCCAACTTTTTAGTGACATATGTTCTCTGGGATTCTTGGTCAAACAACCCACGGGTATGGACCTTGGCCCTCTTATTCTGGATTGTAATTTGGGCAGTAGGCAAAGTCGTATTACCTTTAGACTTTGCCGATTTGACACTAATTGTTTGTTGCACCTTGCAGTACTGTACTGTGGTGGGAATGCTGTCTTCCACCTTGGGGTTTGGAGACTGTTTTTGTGTCTCCGCAAAGTGCTGCATGGTGCTGACCCTTGTTACACCTATAACAGGTGTATAATTGGGTCTCACAATCGATGATGTTATGTTTCCTGAGGCCCCTCGTGCAGTGTTGCAAATCTTTGAGTCGCTCAACACGGGCGTCACAATCAGGGAAATTAAGGCAGTGGTACATTGAATGTTTCTCTTGGTAGAACTAACATGTTCCATAGCTTCCAGTACCCTTTGGAGTCACGTTCTTGGGCGACACAGTAACTATAGGCTTGGAGGGTCCCACTGCATACACCTGCTGCTGTTCCACTTTGGTGTTGAATTGTATTTAGATTGATTTGCAGTACTTTTGGTACTCTGTGGTTTACTATGATTGGTTTCTGAAGGTTTACTTGGTGGTTTTAATTTATCAAGTGTTCGTAATTGATGAATTACTGAACGTAAACCCTCAGATATTTCATTCATGGATTACTTTTATTGTAATGAGCACTCATTTGTCTCCTGGACAATAATTTTCAAGACCCACTCAGCCCCGTTAATATCGGCTGTCAGGCTGAGGGCCTTGATCATTGATTCTACCTCCAGCTTAAGGACTTGGAGTGAATCAGCTGAAGCCTCCGGTGGGGGTAAATGCAACAGTTCATGTACTAAATGTGATGTTCTTACTTCTGGATCAGTATAATTATCCTTGAGAAGCTGTACTACCAGATCATAGCCGTCATTAGCTAACCTCAGATGGGATACTGCTGTTTTAGCCTCACCTGATAGGTTTTTAGCCTCCACAAGGTCTCCGAATTTGTTCCAAAATTCGTTCCAATCTTCCTCATCTTTTCCTGAGAAAATGAGTAAATTAATTGGAGGGAGTCGAGCTTCAGCTTGACTCGTATTAGATGAAACTGTTGTTGTTGTTGTTGCTTTGTTCTGGGCAATTAATTTGACAAAAGGCTGTAACGTGGCCTGAGTATGATCTTCATAACTCGCTAGATCAACCATAATGTCGTCTATTTCTATTTCTGATAAATTGGTGTTGGCAAGTTCAGCCACATATGTTGCTATTTGGCATTTGATTTACTCAAATTTACTTGCAGCTGCTTGATAATATATTTCCAGGTCAGCATAATCAACTGGGGATTGTTGTGACAAATCCTCACATTTCTTGATCTGCCTTGTTAAGTGGCCTTTAAGACATGTAAGGGTCTTTTTCATTCTTCCTGCAGTATCCATACTGGCAAGTTGGTTAAGCCTTGTGGGGCTTGAATCTGGGTTGCTCATAATGCTGAACAAGTACTGATGGAGTAGCCTAGGGTAAAATTCTGCAATCACTAATCTATAATCCTACCTCTTCTAGAGGTTTAACACATAAAATTAATGCACATTATATATATATATATATATATATATATATATATATATATATATATATATATATATATATATATATATATATATATATATATATATATATATATATATATATAAATTTATATATATATATATATATATATATATATATATATATATATATATATATATATATATATATATATATATATATATATATATACATATATATATATATATATATATATACATATATATATATATATATATATGTATATATATATATATATATATATATATATATATATATATATATTAGTATATTGTGGTACAAGTCTTTCCTGTAGACATATATTATTAAATATGTCCGAAAAAGTAAGATTAATAATTCTAACACGAATTTTCTCAATATTTCTTACGGTTCTTTTCACTGTCGATGGTAATTGAAAAATCAGTTCTAAAAAAAATTCATTTTTATTTTTAGTCTGACGCGACACTTGAACGCGTTTCGTAATAACTTATTACATTTTCAAAGACTTTAGTTTACACACACACAACTAAAACCTGCAAACACTGAACAGAGTTTAAACAGCTTTGATTTTATACCTGCATTTGGGTGAGGTGATATGTTACAACAGTTTTGGATGAGATGAAAACAAACTTTCAACACAAGACAGAACACGAAACAATGGGTATAATATTTTGTAAGTTAAAGGGAAGAATGGAAGTAACTGCAAAGGGCCTATTGGCCCATAATTCTTGATGCTTCTATATTAGTGCGGAGTCTTGAAGTGGGTAGAATATAGTTGTGCATTAATTGGCTGTTGATTGCTGGTGTTGACTTCTTAATGTGTAGTGCCTCACAGATATCAAGCCGCCTGCTATCGCTGTATCTATCGATGATTTCCGTGTTTTTTGTTAAGACTTCTCTGGTGATGGTCTGGTTGTGGGAAGAGATTATATGTTCCTTAATGGAGCCCTGTTGCTTATGCATCGTTAATCGCCTGGAAAGAGATGTTGTTGTCTTGCCTATATACTGAGTTCTTTGAGACTTACAGTCCCCAAGTGGGCATTTGAAGGTATAGACGACATTGGTCTCTTTCAAAGCGTTCTGTTTTGTGTCTGGAGAGTTTCTCATGAGCAGGTTGGCAGTTTTCTTGGTTTTATAGTAAATCGTCAATTGTATCTTCTGATTTTTGTCTGTAGGAATAACGTTTCTATTAACAATATCTTTCAGGACCCTTTCCTCCGTTTTATGAGCTGTGGAAAAGATGTGGGAACCGACCTGTGAGATTTATATTTATTTAATTTATATGAATTTATATTTACGTTAATTTATATACTTCGATAGCAATTTGTATAATGATAAGTGGACTGTATTTCTGCAATAATCTCATAATCTCACAAATCGATCCTCTACACATTAGGGGGGGGTTTATTAAATTTATATATATGCAGCCAATCTAACTACAGTATTAGACTACATACATTGAAGAGGTTCCTTATCTTATAGTACAGCAGGTTAGTCCACCAGGTATAACTAGGGTGTAGACACCACATTTTCCCTCTTTGAGGTAGCTTCCATCACCCTGGTAACTGATGCACAAAGCATATGCTTCCTCGTCTTGACCTGTCAAAAGGGCGCTAGCTGTAAAGCCAGAATCCTATATATGACAGGTATATCAGAGAAAATACTGTATATGGAACCTTAAAGACCTGGCTTGATTACCTTTAGTTTGAGGCTACCACGTGCTCTAATCGGATCACCCTATATAATGACATTAATGGCCATAAATGAAAGATACATGGGTTTCGGAAGAACACTTAACTTGATTTGTTGACAGCGTGTTGATAATGGTACACCTTTGGTTTCCATAACACTACGTCCAAGTAAAATTAACAGGAGCCGAATTTGCTCCTGTGAGCCTCAGGTCTAGTATCAACAATGGCTGCCCCCTCACCACTCCCTGACACCTGGCTTACATTGTCCAGATGTCAGTAAGTGATAGAAGGGTCACATTTACTCTATTTTAATATTGATAATTAAGTTAATTTATATGAGATGTTTTTATGATGGTAAAGTTCAAAAACTAATGTATTTAAGAATAATTCCCACCATAATAGGTGGTGAATATAATAGTATGTGGTGATGATATCCCGTTTTCTATAGACGGTAATTCTACTACAAGTTACGTTTTCTATGGGTAACTTGTTTATACAATACAGCTATTATCTGTCTTTATGATATTAAATGGTGTCGGATTTTCCGACATAATTCCCCAGGGGCTGCTCACGGCTCGAAGTCCTCTTTAGAACAGACGAACACCGATAATCCTCTTTCGAATTATTTGATTAATTTGATGTTAGTAATCACACATTTGTGCGTCTGTTCGTACAGGACGGATGTCCCGTACTAGAGTTGCAGGGGTTAGAAGTCTAATGCGATTTCATTTCCCTGTTAACTCTTGAAAGGCTAATATTCAAGCCTAATTACATATTATTTAACCCAGAAGACTGGATGTGATCAAGTACTACAGTCATGTATGATTCAGGGACTGCAGTGAGATCAGTGACATTAGATATAACTTGAAGTTTGTTCAGGTAACTGGTCACTGATATATAAACACTGAGGCCCATGGAATACATCTTGATTAAATAATAAATGTATCAAATCAGTCATCAGATTTATTGGGGTTTAATTTAGTTAATTGATTCAGAAGATTGAATAGTCCATCATTAAAGTAAAGTATGGTTCTGAGACTGCAGTGGGTTCAGTGACATTGGTCGCAGTGACTTGTAGCTGGTTTAGGCTACTGTTCACTGATTTGCCACTGAGGCCTCATGAACTCGTCTTCAGCTTCAAATGATGATACTAACATCAACCTCTGTTACTATAGTCAGCTGTAATCTCCTTAGTATAATGCTACTGGAGAAATATAATCAGCTGACAAATTTAGATTTCTATTGGTATTGTTTATCTGCAGGCATAGGTCTCCTCAGGCTTGATACTGGGCCTGAGAGTAATTTACCTCCTGCAGAGTTTAACATGGTTATGCCCTGATATTTAGTAGGGCTACCGATGAATCGATGACAATAGTCTGTCCCTACAAGGAGACCGAAGTCGGTGAGGTGATCAGACCTAATATTATCTGCCAATTTTATTCCTCTATTTCTCAGGAATTTGGCTGTGGTTCTCAGACCTTGAACTTGTAGGTCTACTGGTATTTTGTCCACCACAATGGCTTGTACTCGACAGATGTACCTGCCTAAACGTACTGATGGTTGTACCACCTGGTAGACTTGAGGTCCTGCATCTGTTACAAACCCTGAGATGTTGAATGACATCTGGGTTACAGGCCTTAATTGTAATTCATCTGCCAGCTTTTTAGTAATATATGTTCTCTGGGATCCTTGGTCAAACAACCCACGGGTATGGACCTTGGCCCTCTTATTCAGGATGGTAATTTGGGCAGTAGGCAAAGTCGTATTACCTTTAGACTTTGCCGATTGGACACTCTTTGTTGGTTGCACCTTGCAGTACTGTACTGAGATGGGAATGCTATCTTCCACCTTGGGGTTTGGAGACGTTGTTTTGGTGTCTCTGCACAATGCTGCATGGTGCTGACCTTTGTTACACCTATTACAGGTGTGTAATTGGGTATCACAGTCGTTGATGTTATGTTTCCTGAGGCACCTCGTGCAATGTTGCAAATCTTTGAGTCGCTCATCACGGGCGTCACTATCAGGAAAATTAGGGCAGTGGTACATTGAATGTTTCTCATTGCAGAACAAACATGTTCCATAGTTTCCAGTACCCTTTGGTGTCACGTTCTTGGGTGACACAGTAACTATAGGCTTGGAGGGTCCCACTGCATATACGCCCACACTGCTACTGTTGCACTTTGGTGTTGAATTATATTGTCTAGATTGATTTGGAGTACCTTTGGTACTCTGTGGTTTACTATTATTGGTTTCTGAGGGTTTACTTGGTGGTTTTAATTTGTCATGTGTTCGTAATTGATGAACTACTGACTTTAAACCTTCAGATATTTCATTCATAAATAAGATGCTTTTATTGTAATGAGCACTCATTTGTCTCAATATGTCCCTAGGTATTTTCTCCTGGACAATTATTTTCAAGACCCACTCAGCCCCGTTTGTATCTGCTGTCAGGCTGAGGGCATTGATCAATGATTCTACCTCCAGCTTGAAGACTTGGAGTGAATCAGCTGAAGCCTCCGGTGGGGGTAAATGCAACAGCTCATGAACTAAATGTGATGTTCTTACTTCTGGATCAGCATAATTATCCTTGAGGAGGTTTACTGCCAGATCATAGCCGTCATTAGTTAATCTCAGATGGGATACTACTGTTTTAGCCTCACCTGATAATTGGCCTTGCAAATAAGAGAATTTGCTACTCTTTGGTAAAGATTGTTTTGAGTCTACAAGTTCAACGAATTTGTTCCAAAATTCGTCCCAATCTTCCTCATCTTTTCCTGAGAAAGTGGGTAAATTAATTGGAGGGAGTCGAGCTTCTGCTTGACTCGTATTAGATGCAACTGTTGTTGTTGTTGCTGTAGTTGTTGCCTTGTTCTGGGCAATTAATTTGACATAAGGCTGTAACGTGGCCTGAGTGTGATCTTCATAATTCGCAAGATCAACCATAATGTCGTCTATTTCTGTTTCTGATAAATTGGTGTTGGCAAGTTCAGCCACATATGTTGCTATTTGGCATTTGATTTGCTCAAATTTACCTGCAGCTGCTTGATAATAGCTTTCCAGGTCAGCATAATCAACTTGAGATTGTTGTGACAAATCTTCACATTTCTTGATCTGTCTTGTTAAGTGGCCTTTAAGACCTGCAAGGGTTCTTTTCATTCTCCCTGCATTATCCATACTGGCTAGTTGGTGAAGCCTTGTGGGGCTTGTACTTGGGCTGCTCATAATACTGAACAAGCTCTAATGGTAGCCTAGGGTAAATTCTGCACTCACTAGGCAATAATCCTACCTCTACTAGAGGTTAGCACTTAAAATTAATACACATTATATATATACAATCATACACACTAATGATTTGAGTGATAAACCAGTGTCACTGGAAGTACCTTTAGGTTAGCTCTTCTATATCACCCTAGGATGGTAGAGACACTAATTAATCACTCAAAGGTGTAATGATCATAAGTAAATTATTATATATACACAACTCAACTCGAGTTGATAAAAATTACACCCAAAATAGGGTCTGCACCATTCATTAATGGTGTTAGGTTGTTGAATATAGTACAACTGACTATGGTAATAATGGGACTAGGATGAGCAATAATAGTTCAACTAGTCAATGTTAATATCCTACCCTGTTGTGGGTTGGCAATTAGTAAATATTATACTGTGATCACTAGTGCAATATATATTAAATAATTCTCTATTTTGGAGATATAATATACACAATTATTGATAATAGCCTCTATGAAACTTCTAATATTATCAAGAAGTATTAAATATTATTAGTGACCTCGCGAAATAAACTCCACAAAATTCGTGGATAATCTCTCGCAAAATTTAACACCACGAAATCCGTGAACAATATCGCGAAGACACAGTCACTAATTTGGCTGGCTTCAATATTAGCGCTGT
Source organism: Procambarus clarkii (assembly GCF_040958095.1). Classification (NCBI taxonomy): domain Eukaryota; kingdom Metazoa; phylum Arthropoda; class Malacostraca; order Decapoda; family Cambaridae; genus Procambarus; species Procambarus clarkii. Next base: position 10,220,627 of record NC_091234.1, read on the forward strand.
CATTTCACAGAATAACACACCACCAAATCTGTGGGTGTGCATGAAACCGCTGACTAAGGCTGATCTGAACTGAGCGGGGCTCGTGAACTGTCATGAGGTAACGCCGCTGTCTTTGACTGGCTGGCCTTTGTTTAAATCACACTGCACTAGTATATTTAATGAATCCACTGGTTAACTGGTTCATCCGGTACTAAGATGACCAAATGTGGGTTCAAAGGATCAAATAATCCGTCATCCGGTTCGAAGATGACCAAATAATGTGGGAACCGACCTGTGAGATTTATATTTATTTAATTTATATGAATTTATATTTACTTTAATTTATATACTTCGATAGCAATTTGTATAATGATAAGTGGACTGTATTTCTGCAATAATCTCATAATCTCACAAATCGATCCTCTACACATTAGGGGGGGGGGGGTTTATTAAATTTATATATATGCAGCCAATCTAACTACAGTATTAGACTACATACATTGAAGAGGTTCCTTATCTTATAGTACAGCAGGTTAGTCCACCAGGTATAACTAGGGTGTAGACACCACATTTTCCCTCTTTGAGGTAGCTTCCATCACCCTGGTAACTGATGCACAAAGCATATGCTTCCTCGTCTTGACCTGTCAAAAGGGCGCTAGCTGTAAAGCCAGAATCCTATATATGACAGGTATATCAGAGAAAATACTGTACATGGAACCTTAAAGACCTGGCTTAATTACCTTTAGTTTGAGGCTACCACGTGCTCTAACCGGGTCACCCTATATAATGACATTAATGGCCATAAATGAAAGATACATGGGTTTCGGAAGAACACTTAACTTGATTTGTTGACAGCGTGTTGATAATGGTACACCTTTGGTTTCCATAACACTACGTCCAAGTAAAATTAACAGGAGCCGAATTTGCTCCCGTGAGCCTCTGGTCTAGTATCAACAATGGCTGCCCCCTCACCACTCCCTGACGCCTGGCTTACATTGTCCAGATGTCAGTAAGTGATAGAAGGGTCACATTTACTCTATTTTAATATTGATAATTAAGTTAATTTATATGAGATGTTTTTATGATGGTAAAGTTCAAAAACTAATGTATTTAAGAATAATTCCCACCATAATAGGTGGTGAATATAATAGTATGTGGTGATGATATCCCGTTTTCTATAGACGGTAATTCCACTACAAGTTACGTTTTCTATGGGTAACTTGTTTATACAATACAGCTATTATCTATCTGTATGATATTAAATGGTGTCGGATTTTCCGACAAAAGAAGTTCCTATAAAATAGTCTAATTGGGGGTACAGGTGTTGTGTTAGTTGTCTCTTCAGAGGTTGCATGGCGTTTCACCTTCCTTCTTATGATGTCTTCGACGAAACCAAACCGAAACCGAAAAGTAATGGCTTTTCTGTGACAGTTTGGCCGAAGATGCACTCTCTCTGTCGGGGTTCACTTTGTTCCAGGTAGCAAATCTTTAACAACAACATGTTAATAGGAACATTATTCCTACAGACAAAAATCAGAAGATACAATTGACGATTTACTATAAAACCAAGAAAACTGCCAACCTACTCATGAGAAATATAAATTCTATATAAATTCATATAAATCAAATAAATATATATCTCAATATAAGTCGGTTCCAGCATTATATGAGCCTTTGAACCAAGATAGCAAAGAACCGGTTCGAATCCCCCAAATTATATGGTCATTCGAACCTAGATGGTCTAGAGAGCTAAATTATCATAAAAAAAAACTAGTGTAATAAATTAGTGAACAAATATTGCCAGTCACAGCCAGTGACCGGCAGCTTAGCCTCAAGCAAGCTCAAAAAGCCTTCAGCCCAGCCTAGCCTCATCAGCGGTTTCACAGGCACTCGCCAGTTTCGTGGTGTGTTATTTCGTGAAGTGACAGCGCTTATTTTAAAACCAGCCAAATTAGTGGGTGCGCCCTCGCAAGATTATCCACGAATTTTGTGGTGTGAATTTCGCGAGGTGTTAATTAGACTTAATACTTCTAGATAATACTAGAAGTTTCATAGAGGCTATCATCAACAATTGTGAATATAATTTATCTTAAATAGAGAATTATATAATATATGTATTGCACTAGTGTTCTCGATACAATATTTACTAATTGCCAACCCACAACAGTGTAGGATATACATTGACTAATGTTTATTGACATTATATATATATATATATATATATATATATATATATATATATATATATATATATATATATATATATATATACTGTTATGCCAGTTGCTGGAAGGCTTCTGTGCTGGCTAGGTTTCGAGTCTCCTGGTGGGAAAGTGTTCTAAAGTTGTATACTTAACTCTCGTGTTTAGGAGAGTTGTGCCTTAAGCAGAGACACTGTGTCTTCCCATATTAACAGGGACTTGATGAAATTAACGTATAAATGACCCCTCACTTGCTCTGGTGCTCTTGGGAGGTGTTGATCTTTGGGGGTATTTAAATACTCCGAAATTACCATCTCTTTTAAGGGTCTGAGCGGGTGGTGGAGCGGGTTAAGGCGTACCTGTTATGCCAGTTGCTGGAAGGCTTCTGTGCTGGCTAGGGTTCGAGTCTCCTGGTGGGAAAGTGTTCTAAAGTTGTATACTTAACTCTCGTGTTTAGGAGAGTTGTGCCTTAAGCAGAGACACTGTGTCTTCCCATATTAACAGGAGCTTGATGAAATTAACGTATAAATGACCCCTCACTTGCTCTGGTGCTCTTGGGAGGTGTTGATCTTTGGGGGTATTTAAATACTCCGAAATTACCATCTCTTTTAAGGGTCTGAGCGGGTTAAGGCGTACCTGTTATGCCAGTTGCTGGAAGGCTTCTGTGCTGGCTAGGGTTCGAGTCTCCTGGTGGGAAAGTGTTCTAAAGTTGTATACTTAACTCTCGTGTTTAGGAGAGTTGTGCCTTAAGCAGAGACACTGTGTCTTCCCATATTAACAGGGACTTGATGAAATTAACGTATAAATGACCCCTCACTTGCTCTGGTGCTCTTGGGAGGTGTTGATCTTTGGGGGTATTTAAATACTCCGAAATTACCATCTCTTTTAAGGGTCTGAGCGGGTGGTGGAGCGGGTTAAGGCGTACCTGTTATGCCAGTTGCTGGAAGGCTTCTGTGCTGGCTAGGGTTCGAGTCTCCTGGTGGGAAAGTGTTCTAAAGTTATATATATATATATATATATATATATATATATATATATATATATATATATATATATATATATATATATATATATTTTATTAAATATGACCAAAATATAAATTAAATATAAGTATTAATCTTCACCTTGTGAAGAATAATACCTAAGTTTTAAAAAATACGACGTTTTGCAACAAGATTGTGCCAGATCTTCCAGTGTTAAGCTATGAATATAGGCGAATAGACCCAAATATTACACCCGAGATGATGTAGTGAGAATAGTAGTGTAGTGAGAATGAGATGAATAGAGTGAGAATATAATCACAACATACAAGATTCATTGGTTACCTAGCAGTGATTCCAAGGATCAATGTCCCCGCGGCTCGGTCTCTGACCACGTCTCCCGTTTGGTGACTTGGTCAACCAGGATGATGGCCGTGGCTGCTCGAAGCATGAAGTATGTATCACAACCTGACTGATCGGCTGTCATTTGAAGGTGTTTGTCGAATTCTTTTTTGAACACCGTTGGGGGGACACAAATGGTTCCAGGACCCAAACCACATACAAATTAAAAAAAATGAACACCGTGAGTGGCCGGCCAGTTATGCCCCATATGTTCTCTCTCAGACTATCTATTGCAATCCTGCTTTTCAACGGGGGTAAACCATTAACCATTTCTGGTTTACCCCCTGTTGAAATATTATTGTTCTGCACATCCTACCATGCCTTCTGGTCTCATGAGAAAAAGTAGAACAATAGGACACTAATGGAAGCTGGAAATGCAAATGAGCCAAAGGAATGTAAGGAAAGCCTCTTACTCTGCACTGGTGCTCAGCATGTGGAATATGCTGAACAAGAGGTGGTTGTGGAAGATTTGGCAAAGGATTTGAACGACTGGATAGTTAATTTTTTTTTTTTTTTTACATGCAAAGCATGCAATTTAAATACAATAAAAACAATACAGAATATATAACAAAGGAAAACAATAGACCACCGGCCAGAAGGGCCGACAGCATAGCACAACAAAACACATACACGAGAAAAACATAGAAAAATACAGCATACATCAAAAACACAGAACATAATACAATGGCAAACTAACAATCACAGTAACATCCAGAGACATAGCAGGAAACAGAACAGGACAAACACAATATATTCCAAACAAAACATAAAGAACAAACACGTACAACAGGCAAAGCAATATAAAAACACCAGGCCAAACGCACAGCACAAACAATACAGGAATAAATAAAACACACACCAAGCCATCCGCCCCGTAAACAAAGGGCGAGTCCAAAATAAACAATAATAAGAAACAAGCAAAACACGCACACCTGAAAACAAAACAGGCACAAACACAACAACATACATGCGGCGGCCTGAAGGACCGATAATAAAACAACAAAGTACATCAAGAAACATAACAAGACATTGTAGCACAAAACAAATCAAAACAAATTCATACAAAGACACGAAACACTGGCCTGAAAGGCCGACAATAAAAACAGAAACATAATGAAACACAAGAAAAAGACACAATACAATACAACAAAACAACGGTCATGAGAACAAATATAACACTGGCCCTAAGGGCGCACAATAGGTACAACACATTGCAAACAAACCACAGGTCCAAGCACACACCAAACACACAGCAAGCACACAGACTAATAAAATTTTTCATAATTTTCGGGCCACTCCGCCGCCGGGAAGCGAATGCAATACGCCTCCCAAAGTAACATAATGTCCTCCGAAACATGGTCATTACGGATCGCACGAGGATCAGGCATTAACTCTGGCACACCCACAATAAAACATCGAGCCCGTCGAATCCAGATGGAAGAAGAGCACCACAGAACAGGACGCACGCGGTCATCAATGTCAAACCGCAAAGGATGTTCAGCATCATTCGCCACTCCGGAGGCCAAGACAAGAGGGAGAGGCTCCTTCCCATGAGGCCGGGCAATGGGCAGCGCACTGGGAGCCTCCTCGACTGCCTCACAGGGCCTCGCTTCAACCACCGAACGTTGTACCTGCTGGGACCCCCCCACGCTTGGCATCCTTCTTCAGCACCAACTTGATGCCTCGGCTCGCACCAGAACCCACACCACCCACGTCTGTAGGAGCAACCACCTCCCACTGCGTAGAACCTTCTGCAGGAGAAAGAACAGGAGGTAAATCAGACGCACAACCATCGTCAACAGCAGACACATGGACATCAGCCACCACCAGCGACGTAGAGCGCGAAGCACCCGGAATCGCCACATCATCTCCCGAAGCTCCACCTGCGTCGTAGTCCTCCACATCAGCCCAAGCAGTAGAAGAATGCCTGGAACGCTTGGGCACTGGCCGCACATCCTCACAGCCGGAGGCGGACCCAGAACCACCGGCCTCACGAACCGGGCGAACCAACGCCCGTTGCAGTACGGCAGCAGCCTCAACCACATGGGGAACCGGGCCGCACACAACAGGATGCTCCACAGCCCCCCCAACACCCAGCACAGCCATAACACTTGGCGAGGGTGCAGGACCAGGCACAGCAGCAGGAGTCGAGGAAGACACAGACCCGCAGAGACCATCCGGAAGACCCTCGGGAGCAACTGGCACAGCAAAGTGACCAGCGATAGGAGCCACCGGAACACTCGGCGGAGGGACAACAACCACCGGGGGCATGTCGGGTGACGCAGGGGGGACGCCGCATCAGCAGCGAATGGGACCTGCCTCTCTTCATCTCTGGAATCCACGCCCTGAGGAAGCGGCGGGAAATCCTCTTCCCGAAATAAGTTAACAGGTGCAGCAGGGGCCTCAGAGCACCCAGCAGCGTGATGCCCTAACTGGCCACACCGGAAACAAGTACGAGGCTGCCGGGCATAATACACCCGAACGTAGTAACCAAGCAGCCGGACAGAAGATGGGATATCCGACTGCAGGCGCATACCTAAGGTACGGACGTTCGTCTGCTTCCCAGCATACTTCCCCGAGGAAAGCGTGTTCACCCGCACACTGATGACAGCACCATACCTCCCAAAGAAGCGCCGGAGAAGGTCTTCAGGGAACTCCAGGGGCGCACCGTGCACACTGACATATGTCAGGGCACCACTTCGATCCGAGACCATAACGGAGCCGGCGCCATCCGGCAACTGCAATGAACGCCCTTCGTTCCGCCAGAGGAAGTCCCGATACTTCCCCTCCCGCACGAACTTGACAATCACCCGGTGGGCCGTAACAAGCTCAACTCCTTATACAGCCTCTACCGGAACACGAAGCATGTTGCACATCACCAACTCAATGGCCGGATAACCAGCCTTGCACGAGAATTCTAGTCCCACGGAATTCACCCGCAAAACAGGAGGAATTGCAAGGCCCCCCATATCAAAACGGCCACGTCAGCACGCAGCCAGGCAGGCAACAACACTAGGAGGGCAGTGACGCCCACCACCTGGCGACCAAACGGCAAACAACTCAACAGCCATGGAGGGTCGGTAAACATCCTCACTCCACTGCCGCTAGCAGTCGACCTGTCTCATGAGAAAAAGTAGGACAATAGGACACTAATGGAAGCTGGAAATGCAAATGACCCAAAGGAATGTAAGGAAAGCCTCTTACTCTGCACTGGTGCTCAGCATGTGGAATATGCTGAACAAGAGGTGGTTGTGGAAGATTTGGCAAAGGATTTGAACGACTGGATAGTTAAATAGTAGTAGGCATCCTTCAGTCGCGGGAGACTATGGAGTTGCGCCCTAGTTGTCAATCCTGGTGCAGCGTCTGGTGTGACTGATGAGGCCAATCCGAGAGTGGCAGTCCATCCCACACCGAACACAAACGAAGTCTGATTCTGGTCTGTCTTCCTGGCTACCGGCTTTCCTTCTCTGTCTCTTTGCCTCCGATTCCTTGGCAAGTGACTCCTCGAACTTGGAGAGACCTCTTTAAACAGACTGCCTCCAGGCTGAACGGTCTGCAGCCAGTCTCCCATATAGCAAGATCGACGTCCATGGCTTTCAGGTCCCTCTTGCATACGTCTTTGTACCGTAGCTGGGGCTTGCCTGTTGGACGCTTTTCCTGCATCAGCTCTCCATACAGGAGATCCTTGGGGATCCTGCCGTCGCCCATTCGCACGTGCCCGAGCCAGCGCATTTGTCTCTGTTTCAGCATTGTGTACATGCTGGTGATTCTTGCTCTTCCCAAGACATTGTTGTTTGTCACCTTGACCTGCCAAGTGATGTCCAAGATGTGTCGAAGGCAGCACATGTGGTAGGCATTCAGCTGTCTTTCCTGACGTGCGCGGAGTGTCCAAGACTCACTGCCATAAAAGAGAGTGCTCAGGACACTGGCTCTGTAAACATGAATCTTAGTATACTCAGTTAGCCTATTGTTGGCCTACACTCTCTTTGTCAGTCTGAACATGGTAGTAGATGCCTTACCGATGCGTTTGTTTAGCTCCGTATCAAGAAAGAGGTAGTCAGAGATTGTGGAACCCAGGTACACGAAGTCGTGAACGACTTCCAGTTTGGAATCAGAGATGCCAATGTCAGGTGGGGAGTCCATTCCTTGTCCCATGACTTGTGTTTTCTTCAGACTGATGGTGAGTCCGAAAGCCTGAGAGGCCTCGCTGAAGCGGGTTATGAGCTGTTGGATGTCTTCAGCTGAGTGGGCAGTGACTGCTGCGTCGTCGGCAAAGAGGAAGTCGTGCAGACACCTCACCCGAACCTTCGTCTTGGCTCTCAGCCTGGCGAGGTTAAAGAACTTTCCATTTGACCTGGTCCGGAAGTAAATGCCTTCTGTGACAGATCCGAAGGCGTGCCGCAGCATAACTGCGAAGAAAATCCCGAATAGGGTTGGAGCCAGTACGCAGCCCTGCTTTACTCCACTTCGGATGTCAAAGGCGTCTGATGTTAGGCCATCAAAGACCACGGTGCCCCTCATGTTCTCATGGAAAGATCTGATGATGCTGAGGCGCCTGGGTGAGCATCCGATCTTGGGGAGGATCTTGAACAGGCCATCCCTGCTGACGAGGTCGAAGGCCTTCGTCAGATCTATGAAGGCTACGAAGAGTGGCTGCTTCTGTTCCCTGCATTTCTCCTGCAGTTGTCTGAGGGAAAAGACCTTGTCGATGGTGGACCTGCCAGCTCTGAATCCGCATTGTGATTCTGGATAGACTCTCTCTGCAAGTACTTGGAGCCTCTTCAATGCGACTCGAGCAAACAGCTTTCCGACAATACTGAGGAGGGAGATTCCACGGTAGTTGTTGCAGTCGCCCCTGTCACCTTTATTCTTATACAGCGTGACGATGTTGGCATTCTTCCCAGCAGAGGCAGATGATTCTTCCCAGCAGAGGCAGAGAATTTCATGCAGCTCCATGAGCAGGCTACCTCTGCAGCACTTCAAGGTCTCAGCAGGAATGCCATCTTTGCCAGGAGCTTTACCAGAAGTATGGGAGTCTAGGGCATCGCTGAGTTCTTCCAGGGTCGGTTCGCTGTCGAGCTCCATTAACACAGGCAGACACTCAATGGCGCTCAGGGCATCTTCGGTGACCACATTTTCCCTGGCGTATAGCTCAGAGTAGTGCTTGACCCAGCGCTTCAGCTGCAGTGTCTGGTCCTGAATCACCTCGCCAGTGGCAGATTTCAGAGGAGCGGTCTTCCTCTGGATTGGGCCGAGGGCCTGCTTGATGCCGTCATACATTCCCCTTACTTTGTCTGTATCCGCTGCAGTCTGTATCTGGGAGCAGAGCTGGAGCCAATAGTTATTGGCACATCGCCTGGCGCTCTGCTGCACTTTGCAGCGGACGGCCCGAAGGATCTGTAAGTTGCGCTGACTTGGGCAGGCTTTGTAGGCTGCCAAGGCGTTTCTCTTCTCTTCGATGACAGGTGTCATCCCTTCCGAGTGAGCCTCGAACCAGTCTGCCGACCTGCTGGTCTTCTTGCCAAAGGTGGAAATGGCAGCATTGAACACAGAGTCTCTGAAGTGCTTCCATCTTTTACAGGCAGTGACCCCAGCTGGGCCAGGGAGAGCTTCCTCGAGCACGTGTGCAAAATCTTCCACCTTGTCCTGGTTGCGGATCTTGGTGGTGTCGATGCGAGGACTGCCCGCCTTTTTCGAGTGATGAATCTTCTTTGGTTGCATCTTGACCCTGCTACATACCAGGGAGTGGTCGGTGTCACAGACAGCACTCTGGTAGGTACGCGTAATAGTGACGCTGGGTAGACTTGCACGCCTGGTAAGAATCAGGTCAAGCTGGTGCCAGTGCTTGGATCTGGGGTGTCTCCAAGATACTCGGTGTTGAGGCTTTGTGCCGAAGAACGTGTTGGTGACACAAACACCATGAAGGCAGCAGAGTTCTAGCAGACATTGCCCGTTCTCATTCATCCTCCCTATGCCGAATTGACCCAGACAAGTGGGCCAAATGTTGTGCTCGGCACCCATTCTGGCGTTAAAGTCGCCGAGGATGAACAGTGGTTCCTTTACAGGGATTCTCGCTATGACTCTGTTGAGGTCATCGTAGAATTTTTCCTTTGCCTCTGCTGGAGAAGTCAGGGTTGGTGCATATGCACTAATTACATTGACTGGTCATGTTTGGGAGTGCAGTTGCAGAGACAGAATTCGTTCGGTTTCCCCCATCGGTGGCATAATGTGTCCCAACAGTGCATTCCTGACGGCAAATCCCACACCATGTTCTCTGGTCTCATCTGGAGGTTTTCCTTGCCAGAAGAAAGAGAAGGTCCTCTCTCTCACAGATCCTGATCCTGGGAGCCTGGTCTCTTGGAGAGCAACAATATCCATCTGCAGCTTTCTCAGCTCCCTATCGATGATTGCTGTTTTTCGGGCATCATTGATTTCTTGCAGGTCGTCAGAGAAACCTGGTGTCAGTGTCCTGACGTTCCATGTGCCCAGCTTTAGGGTAGTTGATATTTTCTTCTTTGGTTTTGTATTGCTTGGTGCAAAGTTGTCAGGCCGCTTGTCGGTTTTCACCCTAAACCCCACGCATCCAGTGAGGTTAACGGACCGTGGCGAGGCAACACCTTATTGGCTGAGGTTTGCCCAGCTTGAGGCGGGCGGTAGCTGCCCAGTGGGACGCGATGACAGTGTGTGTAGTGTGGAGGAGTGGTGGGAAGAGCAGTGTGTGTAGTGTGGAGGAGTGGTGGGAAGTGCAGTGTTGTGTAGTGTGGAGGAGTGGTGGGAAGAGCAGTGTGTGTAGTGTGGAGGAGTGGTGGGAAGAGCAGTGTGTGTAGTGTGGAGGAGTGGTGGGAAGAGCAGTGATGTGTAGTACTCACCTGGTGTAGTGTGAAGGAGTGGTGGGAAGAGCAGTGTTATGTAGTGTGGAGGAGTGTTGGGAAGAGCAGTGTTGTGTAGAGTGAAGGAGAGGCGGGAAGAGGAGAGGAGAGCAGTGCCAAAAGCGATGGGTAATAGGATATTGCATAGATCACTGAGGAGAGAGGAAGTCAGAAAGCGTTGGTGTTGACGTATGTTAGATAAAGGTCATCAGCTTGCAATGAGGTGGAAGCAACCCCACCGTCGGAAGCAACCCCTGGCGTCGCACTCTTCGCCAATCGAGCAGAAGACTTAAAACCCGTAGACTGTCGCTACCCGTGTTGGTTCGACGCTGTGAGGCGAAGCTGTAGTGTTCTCTCGAGGGCGCAAAGCCTGGGTAGGTAGATATGGAGGAGAAGCTGTTACCCATGCAGCAGGTCCCCCCCCTCTCCACCCTCCTCACTACTGTCCACTCACTACTTGCAGCAGGTTCCCCCCCCCCCCCTCCAGTTAAATGTTAATACTTCAGGTACAGCATTGCTATTAGGTTGGGCATAAAGAGCTAGATCTTACTTCCCCGTAGACACTGATTAGTCTGATAGGTAAACACAGTTCCAGTACAATTGACGACATAAAACTAAAATCGAAAAAATGCAAAGATTTGCTACTATATTAGTGCCAGAGTTTAGACGGTAAAGTTATGAGGATTGGCTGAAAGAATGAGATGTCACATCCTTGGAGGACATAAGAAAAAGAGGAGATATGATAACAACGTACAAGATAATAAGAGGAATAACCAAGGTGGGCAAGGACAGCCTCTTTCAATTGAAAGACAGTAGGACAAGAGGACACAAGTTGAAGCTGGAATCGCAAATGAGTCGAATAAATGTAAGGAAATACTCGTACCCTGTACGGGAGGTTAAGGAGTGGAATGCACTAAGATAACAAGTTATGGAAGCCTCCTGCATTTTGACCTTTAAGGAAAGGTTCGACAAAATATACTGATTGTTTGTACAGTGAAGCTCTTACGCAATGGGTATAACAACGCTAGTAAGAGGGGCATTAAGAGCTTGACCTCTTGTCCCCAAAATCACTGAGTGGTAAGTACTGTTAGGCAAGTACTGTTCGGTAAGTACTATTAGGTAAACTGTTGGGTAAGTACTGATAGGTAAATACAATATTTATACGGAAATAACAAATACCTCAGAGGAATATATATTAAATGAAGGATCTTGAGATATTTTGGGATTTTAACCATCATGAAAGATGTTTTTGGTCAAGTATATATAGGTATAATAATAATAAAGCTTGTCTGATAATTATATTCTCTTGCCCAGACGATGGGTGATGGGAGGTTCAACGGACCCATCATCGCTGCTGAGCATGTAGCTGAGATGATCCCAGAGGACCGTCGTCAACACGTCAGAATACTCGACATTGCCGCCGCAGGTACCGTACAATTTTGATGCAGTGCTCTTGCATCTTGCATTAATTGGGGGAGGATTTCTCCAAATGTTATCTTTGTTCGAGGGAAACTAAAGGAATAATTAACTGTAGAATGTATTACACATATCATAAATTTACACAACGTTTCCAACCAACATGGTTCATTCTCAAGTGATGGAACTGTATTGATTGATTGATGATGATTGATAAAGATTAAGCCACCCAAGAGGTGGCACGGGCATGAATAGCCCGTAAGTGGTACAATTTTTTGTTCAGTATTTCTTTTCAGTGTTCTGAGGTCGCATTTAATCGTCGAGCTGCTATCGCTGGAGAGGATACTGCTTGACAGTATTTATGAGGGTGTCCAGCTGCTGGACACTTTTTTTTACCAGAAGAGTGGCTGTGTTGATGGCTTCAGGATGGTTATTGCAAGAATCGGAGACTCTTAAAGCTCTTCTATGGTCGTTGGTTACTTCACATTCCAGAAGATAATGAAGTAATGGCCTTTCTGTGACAGTTTGGCAGAAGATGCATTCTCACTGTCGGGGTTCACCAATCTTCCAGTTGCACCTAACTTAGACGTAGTCTATATAACCTGCTATTTCCCTGTGGACTCCTTTTGGGATATTTAACCTCTCTAATTGGGCTGCCTGAAGATACCATATTGCAGAGGTCGAACCTTCAGCTCTCTGGTGTAGATCGGCTTTGTTGAGATGTGAGAGTTTTTTGGTGATGATGTTTTTTATGTTCTCTAGGCTGGGTTGAATTTTTTATATATCACTGGATGACGAGTTGCCAATTTAGCAACTTCATCGGCTTTCTCATTTAATGGGATTCCAACATGGGATGGGATCCAGTTTAAGGTTATGTTGAGTCCTTTGCCTTTAGCAACTTCTCCAAGATACAAAATGGTGGTAATTATTTCCACGTTATCTTTCCACTGTTTTTGTCCTAATATTTGAAGTGCAGCTTTTGAATCTGTGTGTATGATTGCATTTTGAGTATTTTGTGCAATTACATATGCGAATGCCTGTTGTATGGCAAACAGCTCAGTTTGGGTTGATGATACTAGTCCTCCCAGTCTCCGATATGCCTGTACGCTGGCCGTACAAAGAGCAGCGCCAGCACCCTCATATTCTGTGTCCACCGATCCGTCTGTGAAGATGTGGGTGGCTCTTGCTACTGCAATGCTATACATTTGCTTTTGTTTTACGAGCCTTAGGATTGTTGGGTCATAGGCAGCCTTTTTCATTGGGAGACTGTCTATTAGTATTTTGAAGGTAGGCTCCTCCCACGGTGGGGAAGAAGTGCAGTTTGGGTGTGGTTGATCACCCTCTCTATCAAGAATCATGCTTTTTAAATGTAATCTGTTTAGAACATTTCCTGCTCTGGCAGCCCAAGAGTTTCCATTGTTTTGGCCAAGTCCAACCACCAAGGCATGGGACTGTACTGGGCATAATTCATTTATACCATTAGAGAGGTCTGGTACATACAAATACAAATAGGTGGAGAGTAAGGCATAAAAGGGTGAAGAGTAAGGCGTAAACGGCGAAGAACAAAACATACTAATGATTATGATGCTTCCAACGCTAGCTCCGGACCTCCCTCCCGAAGACCAAAGCAAAAGTGTTGTGTAGTGTGGAGGAGTGGTGGGAAGAGCAGTGTGTGTAGTGTGGAGGAGTGGTGGGAAGAGCAGTTTTGTTTAGTGTGGAGGAGTGGTGGGAAGAGCAGTGTGTGTAGTGTTGAGGAGTGGTGGGAAGAGCAGTGTGTGTAGTGTGGAGGAGTGGTGGGAAGAGCAGTGTGTGTAGTGTGGAGGAGTGGTGGGAAGAGCAGTTTTGTGTAGTGTGGAGGAGTGGTGGGAAGAGCAGTGTGTGTAGTGTTGAGGAGTGGTGGGAAGAGCAGTGTGTGTAGTGTGGAGGAGTGGTGGGAAGAGCAGTGTGTGTAGTGTGGAGGAGTGGTGGGAAGAGCAGTGTTGTGTAGTGTGGAGGAGTGGTGGGAAGAGCAGTGTGTGTAGTGTGGAGGAGTGGTGGGAAGAGCAGTGTTGTGTAGTGTGGAGGAGTGGTGGGAAGAGCAGTGTGTGTAGTGTGGAGGAGTGGTGGGAAGAGCAGTGTGTGTAGTGTGGAGGAGTAGTGGGAAGAGCAGTGTTGTGTAGTGTGGAGGAGTGTTGGGAAGAGCAGTGTGTGTAGTGTGGAGGAGTGGTGGGAAGAGCAGTGTTGTGTAGTGTGGAGGAGTGTTGGGAAGAGCAGTGTGTGTAGTGTGGAGGAGTGGTGGGAAGAGCAGTGTTGTGTAGTGTGGAGGAGTGGTGGGAAGAGCAGTGTGTGTAGTGTGGAGGAGCGGTGGGAAGTGCAGTGTTGTGTAGTGTGGAGGAGTGGTGGGAAGAGCAGTGTGTGTAGTGTGGAGGAGTGGTGGGAAGAGCAGTGTGTGTAGTGTGAAGGAGTGGTGGGAAGTGCAGTGTTGTGTAGTGTGGAGGAGTGGTGGGAAGAGCAGTGTGTGTAGTGTGGAGGAGTGGTGGGAAGAGCAGTGTGTGTAGTGTGGAGGAGTGGTGGGAAGAGCAGTGATGTGTAGTACTCACCTGGTGTAGTGTGAAGGAGTGGTGGGAAGAGCAGTGTTATGTAGTGTGGAGGAGTGTTGGGAAGAGCAGTGTTGTGTAGAGTGAAGGAGAGGCGGGAAGAGGAGAGGAGAGCAGTGCCAAAAGCGATGGGTAATAGGATATTGCATAGATCACTGAGGAGAGAGGAAGTCAGAAAGCGTTGGTGTTGACGTATGTTAGATAAAGGTCATCAGCTTGCAATGAGGTGGAGTGAATAAGTGCTTGAAAAAGAAGGCGGCAATGAAATATAAGCTGGTTGTTGAGACGTTTGGCAGTAACAAGGGAAGACTCGAAGTCGCGTAAAAAGCTGTTTAAAGGAAGGTAAGGAATTTAAGAAATTAAACAGAGTATGACACTTACGTGTGGCATCCATATGCAGACGATGAGACACAGTAACGTGACTGAAGATATGATGTCCAAACCACACACCAGAAGATGAGGAGACGACGACGTTTAGGCCCATCATGGACCATAATAAAGTCAATTGTGAAGGGAGCAATATTGTTGTTGTTGTTTTAGATTCAGCTACTCAGAACAAAAAGTTCCAAGTAGCACGGGCTATGGGGAGCCCGTAAGTGGAGGCTCTTTGGAGCCATTATCTGTATCAATAACTGATACCAGAGATCTGGGGATGGATGGGAGTCTTCATTGTGGTTTTAAGCCTCGGAGGGTTGGCTGTGCCAGTTAAGGAGCTGGGGCCAGATTCACGAAAGCACTTACGCAAGCACTTACGAACGTGTACATCTTTTCTCAATTTTTGGCGGCTTTGTTTCCAATTCTTAAACAGTTAATGAGCTCCGAAGCACCAGGAGGCAGGCGATGAGTCACAATAACATGGCTGAAGTGTTGACCAGACCACACACTAGAAGTTGAAGGGACGACGACGTTTCTTCTTCCTTCTATTGATACTCGTCCCTCTTTCTGGCTTCGCTATATTGATGACATTTTTGCTTTATGGCCTCATGACCTTAATCTTTTCCAGCCTTTCCTCGCCTCTTTTAACAATCTGGCTCCTTCTATCCATTTCAAAGTTGAGTGGGAATCTAATTCCCTCCTTCCTTTTCTTGATGTTCATGTTCACAGCACTGTGTCTGGGTTCTCTTTCTCTGTCTACCGTAAACCCATGCATAGTGGCATGTACATTCACTTCTTTTCCTACCATCCTCCTTCTGTTAAGAAAAGTGTCCTCGTCTCTCTCTTCCTCCGCGCTCTACGTATCAGCGACCCTCAGTTTCTTGATTCTGAAATTGCCTTTATCTACAAATCATTCTCTCGCCTTGGTTATCCTTTGCATTTCATCAACCTTGCCTACTCTCAAGCTAAGCAAATTTCTTTCATCCTAAACCTGCTTCCAACACTAATAGCACTGTACTATGCCTTCCCTTCATATCTGAACTCAAAACTTTTACCAATACCTTTCGTCCTCTTGACATTAAACTCGCCTTTCGACAAACTAACACACTTCGCAGCAATCTAGTTCACACTGCTCCTCCTGCTTCTAATGCTGCTGGTGTCTACTCTATTTCCTGTTCATCTTGTCCTCTCCAATACTTTGGCGAAACTGGCCGTACACTGAATGACAGACTTAAAGAACACAAGAGAAATGTTAAGTCTGCAGACACTAACAATGCTCTCTTCTGCCATGTAAGGAATTCTAATCATTCCATTGATTGGTCTTCCTCCAAAATAATCTTTCCTGCCTCTACTCTACACAGACACCGTCTTGTAGAATCGGCTCTGATACACAATGTACCCAACATGAACTTAAATCCTGGCTTTGTTGCTGTGGACTCTTCCCTTTCACAGTATATACTCAAATGCTCTAATCTTTCTAACAGAAGTGACTTAACATAAGCTTACCCCCTTCCATTTATCTTTCTTTCTCTCTTCTCCCATTTTGCTGTTCATTGTTTTCTCCTACGCTCCCTTGCTAGCCTCTTCTTTTTCCTATTACTATCTCCTTCTCATTCAGTGGTTATAATAGGAGCTGCCTCGTATGGGCCAATAGGCCCTCTGCAGTTCTCATTATTACTACTATCTCCTACACCTTACTTTCCTCCTCAGCTCTCTCTTGCCTATTTATTGCCTGTCTCTATCTCCTCATCACAATCGGCTTGAGAATGGTCCAGGACAGACCGAAACGTCGTCGTCCCTTCAACTTCTAGTGTGTGGTCTCGTCAACACCAGGAGGCTGTTTATAACAATAACAACAGTTGATTGGGAAGTTTTCATGCTTGTAAACTGTTTAATAAATGTAGCCAAAGCCGTCAAAGATTGAGGAAAGATGTATACGTTCGTAAGTCTCCGTGGTGTAGTGGTAAGACACTCGCCTGGCGTTCCGCGAGCGCTTTGTCATGGGTTCGTATCCTGGCCGGGGAGGATTTACTGGGCGCAAATCCTTAACTGTAGCCTCTGTTTAACTCAACAGTAAAATGGGTACTTAGTTGTAACAACGATTCTTCGCGGGGGGGATCGTATTCCAGGGACCTGCCCGAAACGCTACGCGTACTAGTGGCTGTACAAGAATGTAACAACTCTTGTATATATTTAAAAAAAAAAAAAATAAGTGCTTGCGTAAATGCTTTCGATAATCTGGCCCCTGGTGAGGTTAGAGTAAACTTCTAGGTCTTGCGTTTTTTCTTCGGCTGAGACTTTGGCTGAGCCATGCTGTCGTTGGAGTTTGGTGAGGTGGCGACACCGTGATATACGACCCCGAAAAATCAGGTGAGAAATATGACACAGAGAAGGTGTCGTATTTGTGGTGCGGCAGTGAAGCTCCTACTAAGATTTCCCTCGTCTAAGGAGTTCGTAACATCCGTAGTTGGTGTTTTCGTCTTTAGTCTCGCAGCCAAAGGTAGGCTCAGGTGTCGTGGATTGGTGATAGAAGCTACTTCAGGAACGTTGGTGGTGCTGGTAGCATTTGTAGACAGCACGTTTGCTAGCGTGTCTGCTAAGATGGTGATGGTAGGAGTGTTGGGAGCTGGAGAGGGAAATACTACTGCCCGGGTCTTGGGTGGTTCTGGAATCTGTGTTGAAATCGACCTCGTGGTCGTCCTGGTGGTAGTCTCTGGGGTGGTAGTGGAAGTAGCGAGACTTGTGACAGGGACTATGATGGCGTCCAGGCCATTGGCTAAGTATAATGCGTTCAGTTCACTGACAAAACGGTGGTTGTCTGATCCGGCAAGCCTCTCTGCTAGTCTAATAACACTAGGAATAATGCCTGTACTTGATGCAGGTGGCCTTGGTTCCCCATTGTGAAGGCTGGGTCGCCTGGTGGGAGGAGCCACTATTTATTAAGACTGGAAAGTCTTCTGGTCGGTTGGTAGGAGCTGAGGTGGTGTGTTGAGCGCCTGGGGAGGTAGAAGGTTTGTTTCTATTGGCTGCAACCTGGGCCTGATCCTGTCTGTGGGAGCAGCGACAGGAAATTGCGGGGTGATTGCCATCGCAGAACAAGCAGCGATGTGTTATTGCCTTGTATATAAAGTAGTGAGGGTCCAGTGCGCAGAGGCTGCACTTCTGGGCAGGGTGCTGACACGTGTTGGTGGTTATCTTAAGGTTATCTTGAGATGATTTCGGGGCTTTTTTTAGTGTCCCCGCGGCCCGGTCCTCGACCAGGCCTCCACCCCCAGGAAGCAGCCCGTGACAGCTGACTAACACCCAGGTACCTATTTTACTGCTAGGTAACAGGGGCATAGGGTGAAAGAAACCCAGGACCACAGGATCACAAGTCCAGCGTGCTGTCCGCTCGGCCGACCGGCTCCCTTGGGGTGGGGTGGGAGAGCTCGTAGCACTTGAAGCACTGCTGGAGCTCATGGTATCGGTCCTTTTTTTTACTTTGTTATTTGTAAGCCGAAGCAGTAGAAACCTTGTTCTTACCTATTTGTACTCACCTATTTGTGCTTGCGGGGAATGAGCTCTGGCTCTTTAGGTCCCGCCTCTCAACTACCAATCAACAGGTGTACAGGTTCCTGAGCCTATTGGGCTCATTCATATCTACACTTGAAACTGTGTATGGAGTCAGCCTCCACCACATCCCCTCCTAATGCATTCCATTTGTCAACCACTCTGACACTAAAAAAGTTCTTTCTAATATCTCTGTGGCTCATTTGGGCACTCAGTTTCCACCTGTGTCCCCTTGTGCGTGTTCCCCTTGTGTTAAATAGACTGTCTTTATCTACCCTATCAATTCCCTTCAGAATCTTGAATGTGGTGATCATGTCCCCCTAACTCTTCTGTCTTCCAGCGAAGTGAGGTTTAATTCCCGTAGTCTCTCCTCGTAGCTCATACCTCTCAGCTCGGGTACTAGTCTGGTGGCAAACCTTTGAACCTTTTCCAGTTTAGTCTTATCCTTGACTAGATATGGACTCCATGCTGGGGCTGCATACTCCAGGATTGGCCTGACATATGTGGTATACAAAGTTCTGAATGATTCTTTACAATAGTTTCTGAATGCCGTTCGTATGTTGGCCAGCCTGGCATATGCCGCTGATGTTATCCTCTTGATATGTGCTGCAGGAGACAGGTCTGGCGTGATATCAACCCCCAAGTCTTTTTCTTTCTCTGACCCCTGAAGAATTTCCTCTCCCAGATGATACCTTGTATCTGGTCTCCTGCTCCCTACACTTATCTTCATTACATTACATTTGGTTGGATTAAACTCTAACAACCATTTGTTCGACCATTCTTTCAGCTTGTCTAGGTCTTCCTGAAGCCTCAAACAGTCCTCTACTGTTTTAATCCTTCTCATAATTTTAGTATCGTCCGCAAACATTGAGAGAAATGAATCGATACCCTCCGGGAGATCATTTACATATATCAGAAACAAGATAGGACCGAGTACAGAGCCCTGTGGGACTCCACTGGTGAATTCACGCCAATCGGAGGTCTCACCCCTCACCGTAACTCTCTGCTTCCTATTGCTTAGATACTCACTTATCCACTGGAGCACCTTACCAGCTACACCTGCCTGTCTCTCCAGCTTATGTACCAGCCTCTTATGCGGTACTGTGTCAAAGGCTTTCCGACAATCCAAGAAAATGCAGTCCGCCCAGTGTGTGTGTGTGTGTGTGCTCACCTAATTGTACTCATGTATTTGTGCTTGCAGGGGTTGAGCTCTGGCTCTTTGGTCCCGCCTCTCAACTGTCAATCAATCGGTGTACAGGTACCTGAGCCTATTGGGCTCTGTCATATGTACACTTGAAACTATGTATGATGTCAGCCTCCACCACATCACTTCCTAATGCATTCCATTAATCAACCACTCTGACACTAAAAAAGTTCTTTCTAATATCTCTGTGGCTCATTTGGGCACTCTGTTGTGTGTACTCACACAAGCTCTGTACATGTATATATATATATATATATATATATATATATATATATATATATATATATATATATATATATATATATATATATATATATATATATATATATATATATATATATATATATATATATATATATATATATATATATATGTCGTACCTAGTAGCCAGAACCCACTTCTCGGCCTACTATGCAAGGCCCGATTTGCCTAATCCACTTGATCCACTTGAGTTTTCAGTGGCATATTGTCCTGGGGACCATTCAGGCTTGTTCGCATTTGTGTTCCTCACGTGTGCCCCAAAGAATGAGGTGATTTGGTAAAATGCTATGCCCAAGATTACTATCCGAGTGCCGGCGGTGGGGTGGTTCAAATAGCCTCGGCTATCACCTCATTATGTCCGGTCGTGATGGTCAAGTGGATTAAGGCGTCTTGTACATACCAGTTGCGTTGCTCCTGGGAGTATGGGTTCGAGTCACTTCTGGGGTGTGAGTTTTCAGTTGCATATTGTCCTGGGGACCATTCAGGCTTGTTCGCATTTGTGTTCCTCACGTGTGCCCCAAAGAATGAGGTGATTTGGTAAAATGCTATGCCCAAGATTACTATCCGAGTGCCGGCGGTGGGGTTGTTCAAATAGCCTCGGCTATCACCTCATTATGTCCGGTCTTGATGGTCAAGTGTATTAAGGCGTCTTGTACATACCAGTTGCTTTGCTCCTGGGAGTATGGGTTCGAGTCACTTCTCGGGGGTGTGAGTTTTCAGTTGCATATTGTCCTGGGGACCATTCAGGCTTGTTCGCATTTGTGTTCCTCACGTGTGCCCCGAAGAATGAGGTGATTTGGTAAAATGCTATGCCCAAGATTACTATCCGAGTGCTGGCGGTGGGGTGGTTCAAATAGCCTCGGCTATCACCTCATTATGTCCGGTCGTGATGGTCAAGTGGATTAAGGCGTCTTGTACATACCAGTTGCGTTGCTCCTGGGAGTATGGGTTCGAGTCACTTCTGGGGTGTGAGTTTTCAGTTGCATATTGTCCTGGGGACCATTCAGGCTTGTTCGCATATATATATATATATATATATATATATATATATATATATATATATATATATATATATATATATATATATATATATATATATATATATATATATATATATATATATATATATGTATATATATATATATATATATATATATATATATATATATATATATATATATATATATATATATATATATATATATATATATATATATATATATATATATATTAGTATATTTTGGTAGCAGTCTTTCCTGTAGACATATATTATTAAACATGACCGAAAAAGTAAGATTAATAATTCTAACACGAATTTTCTCTATATTTCTTACGTTTCTTTTCACTGTTGATGGTAATTCAAAGATCAATTCTCCAAAATTCATTTTTATTTCTAGTCTGACGCGACACTTGAGCGCGTTTCGTAAAACTTATTACATTTTCAAAGACTTTAGTTTACAAACACACAACTGAAACTGAATAGAGCTTACACATCTTCGAGTTTATATCTACATTTAGGTGAGGTGGATGAGGTGAAAACAAACTTTCAACAATGGGTATAGAATGGGTATTAAATTCAAACACAAGACAGAACACGTAACAATGAGTATTGAATGGGTATTAAATTCAAACACAAGACAGAACACGAAACAATGGGTATTAAATGGAAGTAATTGTAGAAAGCCTATTGGTCCATATTTCTTGATGCTTCTATATTGGAGCGGAGTCTTGAAGTGGGTAGAATATAGTTGTGCATTAATTGGCTGTTGATTGCTGGTGTTGACTTCTTGATGTGTAGTGCCTCGCAGACGTCAAGCCGCCTGCTATCGCTGTATCTATCGATGATTTCTGTGTTGTTTGCTAAGATTTCTCTGGTGATGGTTTGTTTGTGGGAAGAGATTATATGTTCCTTAATGGAGCCCTGTTGCTTATGCATCGTTAAACGCCTGGAAAGAGATGTTGTTGTCTTGCCTATATACTGGGTTTTTTGAGGCTTACAGTCCCCAAGAGGGCATTTGAAGGCATAGACGACGTTGGTCTCTTTTAAAGCATTCTGTTTTGTGTCTGGAGAGTTTCTCGTGAGTAGGTTGGCCGTTTTTCTAGTTTTATAGTAAATCGTCAGTTGTATCTTCTGATTTTTGTCTGTAGGGATAACGTTTCTACTGACAATATCTTTCAGGACCCTTTCCTCCGTTTTATGGGCTGTGGAAAAGAAGTTCCTGTAAAATAGTCTAATAGGGGGTATAGGTGTTGTGTTAGTTGTCTCTTTAGAGGTTGCATGGCGTTTCACTTTCCTTCTTATGATGTCTTCCACGAAACCATTGGAGAAGCCGTTGTTGACTAGGACCTGCCTTACCCTACAGAGTTCTTCGTCGACTTGCTTCCATTCTGAGCTGTGGCTGAGGGCACGGTCGACGTAAGCGTTAACAACACTCCTCTTGTACCTGTCCGGGTGCAAGAGGAGTGAGTACCTGTCCGGTATATACATATATATATGTTGGAAATTTCCAACACCGAATACAACACTGTTGTATTCTCATTAATTATTACTAAATCTACTAATTATTGTAGTAAGTAAAATTAACACCACGTAGAATTCTCATGTACTAATAATTTCATCTGTGCAGTAGGCTAGAATTCTCACGTCATCAGACGCCAGTATTGCGTCAGATTTCATTACAATAAACACATTATATCCAATGTATCTGAGAATTAAATTCGATTCTCTATTACCAAGGCATTCTGTGTGATAATTAATTACAGATAAATTGACCTCCAACTAAAAGACGAATCGAGCGTTAGAGTCATAGCGGTTATCTAGTAATAAAAGTTAACGTCACGAGTGAATGCCATGGAGACACATTAATTCCTCTCCCTTGTATGTTTACTATCACTAAATTGGCAAATAATAATATTTCCCTCTTCTAAATAATAAACCCGTCCAGTCTTCAACATTTCAAGCATAAATGCGAGAAATACTAATATTCATGACAATAATTTGTCTAATGAACGCGAGACGCGGCGTGGGTGGAGGAGGCACGCCAGTACACGTGGATGGAAGCTCTCGAGCAGACCTGTCCTCATCGGGCTCACGAGGAGACGCCATTACCCAGTCATTAGGGTAGACGTTATCCATCCTCAGATGAAAGTCGCAACTGTGAGGCGTGAACAACCTTGCAGATAATATCTTCAACTGGTGCTGGTGTAATATAAGGAACCTTTTTAATCTGTTTCCTGACTGCACGTGATCGGCCAGTGGAGCGCGCCATTATCCAGGATAGGCTGAAGCCAGAGCCTGGGACGCGAATTTCGGCAATCTTAAAACTTATACAGTGCCCATATTAGCTAAGTATCTTATCCTTATTTGATGCATCGTGTAAGGTGTAGTGTAGTAGCTGGGTGATTGACCGTGACGACGTATACCAACACCAAACCACAGGTCATTACCTATTATCACCTGTAAATCTTAATTTCTTGAACATAGAGATTCAGTAGTTTAATTAGTTGCTACTGTAAATATTTGTTTTGCAGCACGTGAGAAGAATTCTCCCTGCCGCCTTCTCCCATGTTAATCCATCCCACTCGCCAGCCAGCCGAGCCCAGGGAATTAGAGGAAGCGTCGTGGCTTACACAAAGGAATCGTCATTAAGCTAAGATTCCTTTGTATTCATTAAATTTCTGAAATTGCTTACAAGCAGAATTCCTTGGATTAACATGTGTTTATTGTGACTATCATTATTACACTCATAATCTATGTTCCCATTCATAGTAATGATATTGGTTTCACTATAATTCATAGGATTAGATTATTATAATTTGGATTAGTGAACGAACCACACTAGTTCCTGGACGTACTGACTTCCAGTAATAACCCCCCAATGTAGGTGTTTGAGGGTTTGATTCATTTAATTATACAGCCCATTAATTATTTCTATGATCATATTCTCTAGTATTTTATCCATAGTTACTGGTTCATCTAGGAATTATCTAATGATCAGAAATTCTCAGTTTCCCTCTTTACTATAAAAGCGGGTGGTCCTTCGTAATTTAATTTACTACATTAATATTTAAATAATCAGATTCAAGCCCCAAATGTCCCACATTATGGTCCTTCGAACCGGATAGGCATTAAATTTATAATTAAAATATTAATCATTAATAACTAATCCTTGTGTGATAGAAGCTAGACTAACTATTTAATTAATTGTGTCAACTAACAGTGTAACACATCAGTTAGCCTAGATCACACTAACATATTGCTACTTTCACCTCATGTATAAGGTAGCTTTAGTCGGTCATAGCCAATTACCCACAACACTTAGACCTATACCTCACACCGAGGTGAGAATCTTTTGGTCGCCAGGAGCAACAGCTCATAACTTTTATAATAACCCCACACTAACACCTGCATTAGAGTGGCCTCACCATCTAACCATTATATACTTAGGTGGTAATGACATCCACCCCACTCGTCATCCAGCCGAGGTGATCAAACACCTCAAAGCCATAATTTCTTCTTTCAAGCTCATCAGTGAATCGGTAGTATTCACATTAGTGGAACCTCGCCAACCAAGTCAAGATAATCGTTGGGGAGTAACCCCAGAATACTACCTGAGAGCTGCTAAGTACATAAATTTCAGGCTGAAAAAACGAGTGAGATTGGATGCCACATATATCCAATTTACAGCCAGACCTTACAGACAGAACCTGACCAGAGATGGTGTACACTTGTCAGGGGAATCAAGGTTGCATGTGGTTGACAAGTTAATTAACACCATCAACCATCACAAACGGCTGTGGCTAGCAAGCCAAACTTAACTGTACATAATTGTTTCACCTGTGTGTGCAAGAGCACTCTTATAAAACAAAAAACCCAAAAATACAGCACAACTATATTCACCTTACTGCACCACAATACTCTTTACCCATGTTATTAGGTAGAATTTAGGCTGAGATTGTGCTGAATTTGGTACAAGCCCAGACTAAATAACTTTATAGTTCTTAGTTAGGAATTATTACGACTAGACCTGAGCTAGTCAGTGTTGTATGTATTATATTATTTGTGCTGACCCTATACAGGGTGGGATTAAATTTTGAGATAACTCTGATTGGAGTGTCTCCATAATATTTCTCTTGTATGCATTATTTTGTGTATTGCTGGATTCTCTCCATTAACTCTGATGGTGATATAGATGAGCTAACCAGACGAGAACTAATGGTGAAGTTCAGACAGTACACAAAATATCTAGCTATTTGTTGTTAGGTAGGTAGGTACATTCAACCTCAAGTGAGGTAAAATATAAAGTAGCCACCTTAAATTAGGCTACATTTAATGTTACTTGTCCACTAATGAACAAGTACCCAAGCTTCATTAGTAATACATATACTAACACTGTGAAGTTTGAACCTAAGCCCAACATGGCTACTCCTGAGCAATTGAGGAGAACCTACATTGGCCTTAAAGGTCATTTGACCAGATTAATTAATAAGGCTGAGGGCTTAACTAAAGATACTCCCATTGACTCTTATCACTTAGAGACATCAGTTAGAGTGGCTGAACTGAAATTTGTTCAAGTCAAATCTGCAGGTCAATCTTACCTTGATCTGCTAAATACTGTAGAAACTGATCCTGAGGAAGCAAGTCAAATTGTAGACGACATCTCCCAGTATTAAGATGAGACTCAAGATATAATTACAGGCTATCTAAATTAGCAAAACAATCTGGATCCAATACCAGTAACACAGGGTCTCACTTCAATAATCAACTACCCGAGGTTCGTTTACCGACTCTAGACTTACCTACATTTTCAGGATTAGATACAGAAAATTGGGACAATTTTTGGACTTCCTTTGAAGTTCACATCCATAAGAAACCGTCTCTAGACAAGGTTTCTAAATTTTCATACCTACTTAGTCTTCTCACAGGAGAGGCTAAAAAGGTCATACATAACCTTACTCTTAATGAGAGTAATTATGAGGAAGCTATAAAACTCCTGAAGTTGAATTATTGCAACAAAGAGTTAAGTATAGCTACCCTCTATTATCAATTGCTAGATCTGAATGCACCAAATAGTAGACCAGAGTCACTTCAAAGCTTCAGACTAGAAGTAGAGTCTCTAGTAAAGGCCTTAGGTACTAAAGTTAATATACCTGCTTCAGAATGGTCTATCAAGTTACTATTACAGAGGAAATTACCTCGAAATGTCTTGACAGAGCTCTGCTCACATTATAATACCGAGTTTCTCACTCTCGACCAAATTTTCGAGGGATTGAGGATCACAGTTAACCGGTTAAAGACTCATGATAAAATTAAACCTGAGTCTAAGCCAACTAGTACTGATATTTCAGTCAAACCTAAACAGACTCAGAGTAAGTCTAATAAATATAAATCCAAACCTGCTCCATCCACTGGGAAAAGAAGTGGAAATGTAGGTACATATTCGGTGTCTCCTTCAGAGATAACCAATGACTTGTCTACTAAAGAGACTAAGTCTATTAACCAGAGAAAGTGTCTGTTCTGCAATCAGGGACGCACCACTTATCAATGCTCTGTTTATCCTACTTATAATGTTAGGGTTAAAAGGTTACAAGAATTGCACAAGTGCACCAAGTGCATGGGCTCTCATGATCCCAAGAAATGTGCAGTGCAGCTACGTTCCTGCAACCGCTGTAACCAAGGTGTACACCACTACGCCTTATGTAGAAAATCTTCTACACCAACCATGACCATTGGAGAGAATTCTACGAATTCTACTGCAGTGCAATATTGCAAAGTGCATCACGAAGTAAATGTACTTGCTACTGAGTCAGGCAATAATACTACTCTGCCTACAGCTCAACTTAAACTAATAAACCGAAGATCTAGAATTAACACTAGAGGTCTTTTTGACCAAGGCTCACAGAAAACCTTCATTACACAACAGTTGGTAGATGAGTTAAATTTAAAACCTGCCAAAAGTGTGAGGTTAAATATTTCTGGTTTCTTGTCAAATAGTGGACCTCGTGACTACAAGGTAGTTAAAGTATTAGTAAGACTAGGATCTTCTACTAATCCAATCCAAGCGGTAGTAGTGGATAAGATTCCTACAGACCTGCAGGTCACAGGATTAACTCGCACTGCGAGACACCTTAAACGAAACCGCATGAGGCTAGCAGATAATAAAATATATTCTGACTGCCTCACAGATATTGGATTACAAATAGGCGCGGATCATTATTACAAGTTTATAACTGGATGCACTAGGCAACATGGTATGAATTTGTTGTCGTCCGCAGGAGGCAAATTGCTCACAGGACCAGTGCTTTTCAGATAAGGTCCAGCGTCCACAAACCAACAATCCAATAATGTAATTGTGGCGTGACTAGGCTTGGAACAGTCACCCCTACGTTTCAGGGAAATATCTGAGGATATTGAGTCTGACCCACCAATACATCGTTTGTGGGATTTAGACACCTTAGGCATCATCCCTGAGCAACCAAGTCCTGATGATACGTGGACTTACCAACAATACCTGGATACAGTTGTCTACTCAAATAAACAATACTGGGTAAGACTCCCATGGAAGTTGGATCATACACAACTTCCAGTTAATTATTTTATGGCAGCCTCACAATTACAGTCTCAATTAACACGACTACAGAAGCAGCCCGATAAACTGAACATGTATCATCAACTTATCCAACAACAACTTAACAATAAGTTCATTGAAGTTGTTGAACACGATGACCGAAAAACAGGTCATTATTTACCTCATCACGCTGTGGTGAAAGACTCATTGACAACACCTATTCGTATTGTCTTTAACTGCAGTGCTAAAGTAAAGCCAAGCAGTGTGTCTTTAAATGAATGTCTCGAAACGAGACCTAGCCTAACACAAAGGCTACATGACGTGTTGTTACGATTTCGCACAGGCATTTTTGCCTATACAGCTGACGTCAGCAAAGCCTTTCTCCGAGTAGGGTTACAGGAGGAAGATCGTGACTACACAAAATTCCTCTGGTTTAAGGATCCACTGGATCCTAACAGTGAAGTAATCACCTATCGTTTTGCCTTAGTATTATTTGGAGCTACGTCCTCACCGTTTCTTTTGCAAGCAACATTAGACACGCATTTGAGGAAATCAAACAGCCCTTATAAGGCAGACATTAGCGACAACTTATATGTCGACAATTTCCAGGGGACAACTAATGATCAAGCTGATCTGGTAGAAATCTACCATGAGGCTAACCGTGAACTGTTAGGAGCCAATATGCCACTACAGTCATGGGCCTCAAATAATAAACTGCTTAACCAGGTAATCGAGAAAAAATTTCCAGATTATCAGGTACCCAGTCAATTAAAGGTTCTAGGCGTGGAATGGAACACCAGTACTGACGAGATGAATGTCAAGTCAGTACAAACTGATAATTCAACCCTTACCATGAGAACACTGCTCTCATTTGTCAGTCAACCATTTGACCCTTTAGGCCTACTTAGTCCTATATTAATAAGGGGCAAACTCCTAATGCAGGAGTGCTGGCAGAAACATATGGGATGGGATGATCCGTTATCAAGTGAGTTACAAGCCAAATGGCAAATACTCTCAACGGATTTTAATCAGTTAGGCGTTTTGAAATTTCCTCGTAATGCTTCAGGACCATACTTACCCACCAATTTGCACGTTTTTTGCGATGCCTCTGGCAAAGCATATGGCGCAGTACCCTATTTAGTTAACAGAGCACAATCAATTTTGCTCACATCTAAAGCAAGAGTTGCTCCCATTAAGAAGAGATCTTTACCTCAGATGGAGTTGACTGCATTGCTAGTGGGGGTAAAATTAGCTCATTGCCTAGCAAAGACACTCAATAATATCCACTTTGGTGAGATTGTAGAGTGGTCAGACAACGAGGCAGTCTTACAATGGGTAAGAAACAATAACAACAAAACTCCTTACGTCAGTAATCGCGTCAGGGATATTCATGATTTATCTGCTGGATATAAATTTCGACATGTTCCTACTAAGGACAATCCTGCAGATTATTTATCTCGAGGGTTAACATTAAAGCAACTTATCAAGTCTTCGCTGTGGTTCAATGAACCTTCATGGCTTGTTGGTGGTCAGTGGCCCAAACAAAAGCCACAAGTCATAGTGACCAATATCACCACTCCCATGAAAGAACCAGAACCTCAACGAATATTAGCCATTGATCCTCATCATTATTCTAACTTAAGCAAATTGCTACGAGTGACTGCACATGTGTTTGATTTCCTTGCTAAGGTAGGAATTCGACATAAGTTTCCCAATCCTATCCTCTACTGGATCAAACGTGCACAACAAGAGACATATGGAAGCGAATATGACAATCTTCCAGATAAATTAACTAAGTCTCTAGGCATCTGGTACGATGCCAACACTCATAACATACTACGATGTGGAGGACGTTTGCTACATGCAAAAATTGATTTGGACACAAAGAATCCGATTCTCCTACCTCGTCATCACATCATAACAAAACTTCTTGTCTTACACCACCATCAATATGGTACCTTACATGGTGGAGTTTTAGATACTCTCACCGACCTTAGACAAAAGTACTGGCTTCCTCAAGGTCGTCAGACTGTTAAGACAATTATTAAATCTTGTGTAATCTGTAAGAGATACGACGCTAGAGTATGTCCTTACCCAGGACCTCCACCACTCCCAGAAGAACGAGTGGTTCATCTTCGTCCTTTCGAAACCACTGGTGTTGATTATACAGGAGCCTTACTCCTCACTGGTAACCCAGATAATATACCAGTGAAGGCGTACATTTGTCTCTTTACGTGTGCTACAACCAGAGGCGTAAACTTAGACGTCACTCCAGACATGAGTGCTGAAGCCTTCATTTAAGCTTTCCGCAGATTTGCTGCCCGTCGATCGTGTCCTAAATTAATGATATCGGAAAATGGTTCCAATTTTGTGGCAGGAGAAAGTTGTTTGCGAGAAGTCTGGAACCACCCAGAAGTACAGTCAGTCCTACAGAGACGACAATGTCACTGGAAATTCATAGCACCGAGAGCCCCTTGGCAAGGTGGGTTCTATGAGCGAATGGTAGGCACAGTCAAGAAGTGTCTAAGGAAAACTTTACACCGACAAAAGGTCAGTTACTCAGAACTCCAAACTATTGTTCTGGAAATCGAGGCGCGAGTCAATAACCGCCCAATAACCTACCTGTCTGATGATTACACCCAGAGAGAACCTCTGAGCCCCTCACACTTGATCCATGGAGGTCTACTGAGCCCTCTCATCCCTTTAGCCGAAGAGGACCCTGTAGACCCGTCACATGTGACCAGAGGAGACTTGGTGGAAAGCTACCAGCATCTCTCCAGAGTTATTAACAGGTGGAATGAGGTGTGGACTCGAGAGTACCTCACAGCTCTACGAGAGTACCACTACGGAGCTTCGAGTCCTTACAATAAGGTGCAATTAAAACCAGGAGACCTAGTACTAGTCGACAGTGATGGACCAAGGTCAGAGTGGCCTATAGGCAAAATTGTTGCCATTCATCCAGATCATCAAGGTGTCCTGAGAGTAGTTAAAGTTTTATGCCGAGGCAACACTACTCTAAAAACTTTAGAGAAGCTGGTTCCCCTTGAACTGACTGAGCAAGAATATCAGGCAGATCCAGTTTCCCCAGTACATTCCGAGGACAATGATCTTGTTCCTCCAAGCAACCGCCCCACTAGAGCTGCTGCTCAACAATGTAGGCGGAATTTGCAAGCCTATTACAACTCTGAACAAGAGTAATTTCCTTCACCTCCCACTTAGATAACTATGATGATGCTACGATGTGATATCATGTAACAAAACATTGCACGTCACTATGACCCAGGATATCCCATCATAGTAGATTCTAATGTTTAAATTGTGTGAGTTAAAATTTTTAAATATTGTGTAGGCTATAAACAACATGTTTCATTTGACATGTAAATAGCAAGACTCAAGTTCTTGTAAGTCCTTGATAAATCTGGGACGTTCGTTATGTGTGTACTAACATACTAACATATTAACATATTAATGTACTAATCTTAATATCACTTCGGGATAGGTCAGTACTCCACAGTACACTACGACCCTAGAATCCTCCCCCCGGAGTTATGTTGGAAATTTCCAACACCGAATACAACACTGTTGTATTCTCATTAATTATTACTAACTACTATTTATTGTAGTAAGTAAAATTAACACCACGTAGAATTCTCATGTACTAATAATTTCATCTGTGCAGTAGGCTAGAATTCTCACATCATCAGACGCCAATATTGCGTCAGATTTCATTACAATAAACACATTATATCCAATATATCTGAGAATTAAATTCGATTCTCTATTACCAAGGCATTCTGTGTGATAATTAATTACAGATAAATTGACCTCCAACTAAAAGCCGAATCGAGCGTTAGAGTCATAGCGGTTATCTAGTAATAAAAGTTAACGTCACGAGTGAATGCCATGGAGAGACATTAATTCCTCTCCCTTGTATGTTTACTATCACTAAATTGGCAAATAATAATATTTCCCTCTTCTAAATAATAAACCCGTCCAGTCTCCAACATTTCAAGCATAAATGCGAGAAATACTAATATTCATGACAATAATTTGTCTAATGAACGCGAGACGCGGCGTGGGTGGAGGAGGCACGCCAGTACATGTGGATGGAAGCTCTCGAGCAGACCTGTCCTCATCGGGCTCACGAGGAGACGCCATTACCCAGTCATTAGGGTAGACGTTATCCATCCTCAGATGAAAGTCGCAACTGTGAGGCGTGAACAACCTTGCAGATAATATCTTCAACTGGTGCCGGTGTAATATAAGGAACCTTTTTAATCTGTTTCCTGACTGCACGTGATCGGCCAGTGGAGTGCGCCATTATCCAGGATAGGCTGAAGCCAGAGCCTGGGACGCGAATTTCAGCAATCTTAAAACTTATACAGTGCCCATATTAGCTAAGTATCTTATCCTTATTTGATGCATCGTGTAAGGTGTAATGTAGTAGCTGGGTGATTGACTGTGACGACGTATACCAACACCAAACCACAGGTCATTACCTATTATCACCTGTAAATCTTAATTTCTTGAACATAGAGATTCAGTAGTTTAATTAGTTGCTACTGTAAATATTTGTTTTGCAGCACGTGAGAAGAATTCTCCCTGCCGCCTTCTCCCATGTTAATCCATCCCACTCGCCAGCCAGCCGAGCCCAGAAAATTAGAGGAAGCGTCGTGGCTTACACAAAGGAATCGTCATTAAGCTAAGATTCCTTTGTATTCATTAAATTTCTGAAATTACTTACATGCAGAATTCCTTGGATTAACATGTGTTTATTGTGACTATCATTATTACACTCATAATCTATGTTCCCATTCATAGTAATGATATTGGTTTCACTATAATTCATAGGATTAGATTATTATAATTTGGATTAGTGAACGAACCACACTAATTCCTGGACGTACTGACTTCCAGTAATAACCCCCCAATGTAGGTGTTTGAGGGTTTGATTCATTTAATTATTCAGCCCATTAATTATTTCTATGATCATATTCTCTAGTATTTTATCCATAGTTACTGGTTCATCTAGGAATTATCTAATGATCAGAAATTCTCAGTTTCCCTCTTTACTATATATATATATATATATATATATATATATATATATATATATATATATATGTATATATATATATATATATATATATATATATATATATATATATATATATATATATATATATACATATATATATATATTGGTGTATACTGGCAGCAGGTTTTCTTTCAAACATGTTTCATTGAATATGACCGCATATTCTGTATTTATTATTTTCTGGTTTAGGGCTTCTATCCCTCTAACTATTTTCTTAGCATCAGGGATTAATTGAAAATTAAGCCCTGATGCTAAGAAAATAGTTAGAGGGATAGAAGCCCTAAACCAGATATATATATATATATATATATATATATATATATATATATATATATATATATATATATATATATATATATATATATATATATATATATATATATATGCAAACAAGCCTGAATGGTCCCCAGGACTATATGCAACTGAAAACTCACACCCAAGAAGTGACTTGAACCCATACTGCCAGGAGCACTTTAAAACTGGTGTACAGGACCCCTTAACCACTCGACCATCACGACCGGACAAAAGATGATGGTAGCCGAGGCTAATTTCCCATCATCCCGCCATTCAGGCTTGTTTGCACACACACACACACGCTGTATATGTGAACAAGCTAGAATGGTCCCCAAGACAATATGCAACTAAAAACTCCACACCCCAGAAGGATTTGACAACAGATAGCCAGGAGCGCTATGCACCTTGGCGTACTAGGTACCTTAACCACTAAACCATATGACTAAAAAGTCTTGGTGGTCGTGAGACTATTTATATCCAAGACCCGACAGCGCTCGATGGTCAACTTGGGCATAGATATATCATTGAATCACCTCACTTTGTGGGGACCACGTGAGCAACACAAATGCGAATAAGCTTGAATGTCCCCAAGCCAATATGCAACTGAAAACTCCACCCCCAAGAAGGATTCAAACCCAGATAGCCAGGAGCGCTATGCACCTTGGCATACCTGGTGCCTTAATCACTAGACTGTACAAAAAAATCTTGGTAGTCGTGAGATTATTTATATTCAAGATCCGACAGCGTTCAATGGTCAACTCGGGCATAGATATATCATTGAATCACCTCACTTTGTGGGGACCACGTGAGCAACACAAATGCGAAATAGCTGCTACCTGCACTGCCACTCAGAGATTTCCTCTCCGGTATTCGCAAGCTTCCCTGGGCTTGGGTCTTGTTACTCGAGTGGTATGACACCCCTGGTTCATACCTGCCCTTTACATCTCCATGGCTCTTCCACGAACGGTCGTCCACCTGTTGGGTTGGTCGTCTGTGACGACTCTCCCTCAGAGAGCCTAGTGCCTCCTCCAACATGTTGGCTCTATCTGCTGCAGCCTTAAAGTCCTTAATTCCTGCCTCTTCCACTCTGACCTTGAGCTCTGGATGGAGCATCGACATGAACTTTTCCACCACAATCATCTGTTTCAGCTGGTGGAAGGAAAGGTGGTTTTATTTGATAAATAAACTATGATTTAAATATAATTTATTTGATAAACTGTGCCCATGATTACCATCAAAGTGCCGTCGGGATGATTGGCAAATATCCTCGGCTACCATCATCTTATGTACGGTCACTGATGGTCGAATGGTTAAGGTTTCCTGTACACCAGTCGCATAGTGCTCCTAGCAGTATTGGTTCGAGTCTCTTCTGGGGTGTGGAGTTTTCAGTTCCATATATTACTGGGGACCATTCAGGCTTGTTCGCATATATAAATATATATATATCTCTTACATCAATGACCTGTTATTTTATTATTTATTTACTGAAGAATGGAATATATTCCACAGGTACCGGTGCTGTCGGCCGCGAACTGCACAAGAAAGGATTCACGTGAGTATAATGGAAAATTGAACCATACAGTAACTTATGAACTGAAGTTCTGAATAGTTCATATACAGCTATAGCACAGTGGTCAGCGGGGTCGGGTGACAACAGAAAAGTCCTGGGCTTGATTCCCCTATGTCGTAACTACCCAGGAGTTGGCCAACTATTGTGGGCTACAGCCTGTGGGAGGTCAGTTGTTGGTATAAGGGGCCTCAGTAATTTTTACAGAATTCCTGTCCCCATTTTGGGGAAGCTAAAATCATATGTCATTTCAAGCCACACAGAGAAAGTAATGCTTCTCATCCACATGTATGAATATAAGATTGAACGACCAAGCCTGGCAGCTCTTATTTATTTCCTACAACTAAAGGTCATATATTTGTCTCATAAAGACTTGAAACATTCCAGTACCTTTGTCTTCCTGACGTTTCACTTTAACTTGTTCCACAAGATTGCATAACAATTTCCTAGCCAGTGTATCCTTATTTATATTTTAAATCTAACTTTTTCCAACTGAAATTTATTATTTAGTTATACTTTAGTAGATATTTTTAACGCCTAGCTTTTATCCCCTTGTGAAAATCTTTCTTACACTTGGCAACCCATTCTGCTAAAATTATAATACTTACGGAGAAACTTACTACAATACCGTACAGCTTGAATAATGGTAAAGGAAAGACCCAAAATATGTGTAATTGTATAAATACCAAATTTTCAGGTCTAAACTACATCCTTCCTCAAGGTGTTGTATACACTATTCTAAACACAATATTTCTTTGATAATACTCATTGAAGCAAATACACTATTTGGTCGAACGTACCAGTATACTATTGTACCTAAAATGTTTCACATTTTGAGCCATTAGTATGAGAGAGTGAGAAAATGTAAACTCAAAATTAAACATTCTTAGACCTAACATAGTACGTATAGGTACTATATTATCTCTAACATAGCATGTAACATACCTTGCATATGTTAGGTTAGGTCCTTTAGCTTCATTTCTTACTACTGGAATCACATTTCGGTTAATCCCGTAATACAAAATGTATTTAGACGATGAGTCACAATAACGTGGATGAATATGATAACCAAACCACACATCACAACAGGCAGAGACGAGGACGTTTCGGTCCATTCTGCACCATTATCAAGTCGTGTCATGGATAGAGAGTGGAAGAGATAGACAGTATGAGGGAAGAGAATGAGATTAAAGGTGTGATGAATGAGGAAGAAGGTATGTAATAATAAGATGAAAGGTAAGAATAAGTTGAAAGAAAACTATGAAGAAAGGAAAGAACACGAGAAAAAGGTTAGAAAAGAGAAAAGGTAAGAATAAAGATAATACGTTAAGGTTAGACGGAAAGGAAAAGAAGGGAAGGAAGAAGGAAAAGAATTGAAAATAATGTTTAAATAAGCAAAAGTTATAAAAACAAAGGTAAAAGTAATAAAAGAAAAGAAAACTGCAACGATAACTTGAAAACGAAGAGAACAAAATCTAGTAATGAAAGAGAGAGACAGGAAAGAGAGCCTAGACAGGGTAAAGCTACGTTACATCACACAATTACAAATGTAATTATCCAGGACGAACCGAAACATCGTTGTTTCTTCATTGTCCGGTGTTTGGTTTGGACGTTATACAAAGCGTATATACGGACCTCGCTCTAAGAAATGTAAACTGAGATTTATTGATCTCTGCCTTAAGGAGGTTTCTACATATAGGTTTAATATGGTTATCAATATATATAGCTTTCAGTAAATTTGCATTCATTCTACCGAAGGGTTCCCAGAACACTTGAACTTATGAGCAGTGAGTCAATGACTTTTATGTCATGCACTTTATAAGTATGGCGACAGAACCTAATGAACAGTGTAACCTTTTGCATCATAAAATCATTAAATGCTGCTCATTATTAGTAGCTTTAATGCAAATTATGAGACTAAATTAACCGAAAGTGTCTTTCATTACTCAGTCATGTGTGGAAAATTACCCCACTTCCAGTAGTTGATGTATTACATCATTTTCATTGACTCTAACCATATATACACTTATTTTACCTTCTACGGTGATGATACACATATTTATAATATTAGGCAACTGTATGGTGATGGCTCTCTCAGTCTCAGTCACTCGTATATTACCGGCATCTTTTTATTTGTCAAATAATTTTGGAAGGATAATTAATCTGCAATTCAACAGAAATAATATATTTTGTGTCTGAACAATTGATTTTGTATTCACTGGACAAAAATTAATTGTATTTTGTGACATTATAGACTCAAATATTTTATATATAAACTCTTGTATTTTATAATTAAAATGAAAACATAAGATTCTTGTCATAAAAGTTAAAAATACCGTAACCTTGCAGGAACATAGATGCCCTGGATCCCTCAGAAGGAATGCTGAACATTCTTAGAGATAAGGGAGTGTACAAGATTACGTATCAGGAGTTCATAAGCCAGAACCCAACAACCATTCCTCAAGGTGAGAACACGTCCCCGTCCTCATCCTTAATGCTTTAGGAAATAACTAACAAAATCTCGGGTATGGAACCCCTCAGTGTCGTCGTTTCTGTAATATAAAGTTAACGAGAAAATCCATAGGAGCCTTGATGAGGGTTCGAACCTATATTGTGGGTACTCCCATGCACACGCCCTAGTCAACTAGGCCACGACATGGTTAAAAGAGTTGCAACCTGGAGATCTCCCAAACTCTCAGGGGTTTCCTGAGGCTTCCACAGAAGCCGGACCAGGATATTCACACAATCCCTACCATGCACTCTGGCTCTGTCATCCAGGAATGTTCTTCCTCTGACACTCCTCTTTCAATGCTTTCCTGGATGACAGAGCCAGAGTGCATGGGAGGATTGTGTGAAATCCTGGTCCAGCTTCAGTGGAAGCCTCAGGAAACCCTTGTGAGCTCAGTAGAACTCCAGGTTGTAATTCTTTTGACCATGTCGTGACCTAGTTGACTAGGGCGTCTGTGTGTGGGAACACCCACCGCACAGGTTCGAATCCTCATAACGGCTCCAACGGATTTTCTCACTGACACATCACATTAGTGTGATTACTCTGTGTATAAAGTAAATGTTATTATGTATAGATACTTACCTCTTACCTCACGTCCATGTACCTATACTCAGTTACCTAAGCCAATCTATATAAACAAAAATGCAAATGTTTGTTTTGTTCAAAATCGCTAATCTCTGAAAGTTCTTCACAGATGGCTTTGAAATTTTGACACAACCTTCCATTCGAATACGCACATGCTTTTATATACCTACTACATAGATGCCACACCTATGACAGGTAAAAACACGCTTTTTTAAAACAGTGCCATCTGTTGGACGTTAAAGCAACACACACACTGTAATCTCCGAAAGTTCTTCACCGATTGCTTTAAAATTTTGACAACATTCCATTCGAATATGCACCTGTATTTATATACCTACTATTTAGATGCCACTCCTGTGACAGGTAAAAACATCCTCTTTTGATAAACAGCGCCATCTGTTGGATGTAAAATCATCACACGCTCTGTTTTTCCTGTGAGAGAAATCTCAAAAAGTTCCTCACCGATTGCTTTGAAATTTTGACACACTTTTGCATTCAAATATGTGCATG
This sequence comes from Procambarus clarkii, assembly GCF_040958095.1. Taxonomy (NCBI): domain Eukaryota; kingdom Metazoa; phylum Arthropoda; class Malacostraca; order Decapoda; family Cambaridae; genus Procambarus; species Procambarus clarkii. Next base: position 10,258,570 of record NC_091234.1, read on the forward strand.
TTTTTATATACCTACTATATAGATGACAAACCTGTGACAGGAAGAACTATGTTTTTTATTAAACAGTGTTTTTCATGTGAGGAAATGGTGGGGAGGCCGAGGTTTACAGGGTAGGGGGAATGGTGGGGAGGCCGAGGTTTACAGGGGAGGGGGAAATGGTGGGGAGGACGAAGAGGATAGGGAGTGGGGAATGACTGGGAAGACGAAGGGATGGGGGAAGGGGGAATGGTGGAGAGGACGGGGAGACGGGGAAGGGTTGCTGTGGTTCAGCATCGCGCACGCATTGCTGAGCCTGCTTGGTAACTGTTAAACTAGTCAACTTGTCCTCTTTCCCACCCACATAGACTTGTTTGGCTGAAGGCATAGTGTTAAGGTCCTCCTTAGTAAATATAGAAATAAAATATTTATTAAAAATACTACTCATCTCTTCGTCATTATCAGTTATCTGACCTGTCTCAGTTTTTAATGGACCGATTCTTTCCCTAATCTTTGTTCGATATAACTGAAAAAACTTTTAGAATTTGTCTTGGCTTGCCCTGCTATGCGTACTTCAAAGTTTCTTTTTTCCCTCCTTATTTCTTTTTGAACGTTTGTAACCAGTTGGACGAATTCTTGTTCTATACTCGCTTCCCCATTCTTTATTCCCTTTGTACCAAGCTCTCTTTCTACTTATAAGGTTCTTCATATCCATTGTTATCCATTTCAGGTCATTAGTATTTGATTTATTCAATTTGTATGGAATACTACGTTCATGTACTTTGCTTTGAATATTTTTTAAATAAATTATATTTTGAATCCACATCGAAATCCCTTTTTACATCATCCATTGCTGGGTTCCTGTCTCGCTTCAAGATTGGCCTACCCCCCATGCCCAAGATTTTCCAATCTATTTCACCAAAAAAATTTCTTAGGATATTAAAATCAGCTTTTCGAAAATCTGGAACTTTAACAAAATTTTCGCCTACAAATCTATTCCATTCTATGCTAAATCTGATTTCTTTGTGACCTCTGTTTCTTAGCTCACTCCCTAGTTCAAAGTAATTTATTTGTGCTTCCCTCTTCGTTAACACAAATCTAAAATATTATTTTCCCGTGTTGGTTCCTTAATGTGTTGCATAAAAACGCAATCGTCAATAAATTCTAGAAAATCTTCTGCTTCAATATTCTTTGTTCTGTTAAACTAGTTCATTCCAATAAAATTAAAGTCACCCATGACACAAATACTGTTAGACCTAGATATTTCCTCCCATGGATATTTTGCTTCCATTCTGTCTAAGTTTGGTAGCCTGGATATAACTCATATTATAGCATTAATTGCTTTTTCGTTTGATTCTATTCAAATTGTTTCTGTGTGTGACTCAGTTTTAATTCCGTGTCTTTGAGACTACATTTCAAATTTTCCCTAATATATATAGCTACTCCCCCACCTCGTCTAATATATCTATATGTGTGAAATAGTTTAATTCAATTTATTTGATATTCAGCTGACAGTTCTTTATTTTCTACATTCATTCACGTTTCGGTAAGTGCAATAATATCTATTTTTTCTGTGCAGACAAGAGTATTTAAATAGTTTATTTTGTTTCTTAGATTCCTACTGTTCGTGTAATATACCCTAAGAGTATTATTATTTTGAAGCCCTTCTCTTTTCCTGTTCATTTTGCCAATTTGGTTCACTCACAAACACATACTTTTATTACCTCCCCTCTCCATATCAATTCCCATACCACTATCTACTAACAGTTTAAACCCAAACAAAACTCCAACTACAGGTTCCAACGAGATGGCAACAGCAACAACCCCAGCACTCTATAGATGCACCCCATCCCGAGCAAACATGTTATTTCTTCCATAGAAGTGTTCCCAGTTATCAATGAAGGATATTGCGTTTGATTTGCAATATTTGTCAAGTCGGCAATTAATACCAAATGCCCTCGATAACCATTCCTTTACAACTCTCATTGTTGGAAGAATGCCACATATGATCGGGATTCCTCCCTTTGCTCCTAACTAATTCTATGGCTGTCTTGAACCTCTTGTAAAGTGCCTCACTCCTAACTCGTCCAACATCATTTCCACCTGCACTGATACAAATGATGGGTTTGTTCCCATTTCCAGCCATAATATCATTCATGTCGTTAACAATGTCACCAATCCCTGTTCCCGGATAGCAAACTCTTAACCTTCTCCCCCTATCTCTGTCACAAAAAGTTATATCCAAATACCTCACCTGGGAATCTTAAACAAGCAAAAATCGCTTAAATACTTCTTATACTTTCTAAGCACTTTGAGGGACCTGTGCTTCGTTGCTCTCCATTGCTTTCTCTTTCGAGTGAAATGCAGGCTCCAAACAGCACTCGTTCTCCAACACGGCGAATGAGTTAGAAGTCCTTAGGATATCTATAGGCCGCTTTGTCAAAGTCTTCTTAAGACCCCTGTCCTTTACGACTTTCCATGACAAGGTATTTTTAATACTAGTCTCCTCCTTTGTTTCTTCTCAAAGTTGTTTCAGCTGTCGTACCTCTTCCTGTAGGGAATCCAACTGAGCTCCTACTAGATTGATCAGTAGGAGCACCTTCACATTACACCTTCACATCACCTACACCTTCTTTTATTACTGTGACACTGATATCCATTTCTCCATTTAGACTCCAGGTAGTCTCTAGTTAAAGCTCTTGGTGCCAAAGCAGATGTGTCTAGAGCAGAGTGGGTATTGAAATTGAAGATAGAGAAAATTTCCTAAAGAGTTTCTAGCATCCATCTGTTTTCATTATAGAACAGACATCCTATCCCTAGATTAGACTTTCGAAGGGATAAGAATAACAGTTAATCGACTGAGATCTCATGAGAAAATAACATCTGGCACTGACAAATCAATCAGACAGCCTAATAAGTCTAAAACCACTATTTCCATTCCAAAATGGAGAAATAACAGCGTGGTTACCTATACAGTCATTCCCTCTAAACCTTTAGTCAATACGTCACGCAAAGCTGTGACTCCTGAAATTACTACCGGATGGAGACGCTGTCTATTCTGTCAAGAAAATCATTCCATTTATCAGTGTCAAACCTTTCCTGATTGAGTTACCAGAGTAAAGTGCTTCAAGGAACTGCACAAGTGCACCAGGTGCTTGATGCAACATGATCCTAATACCTGAACCACCCCATTACGCACATTTAAAGGGTGCTCTCAGGATCAACATCATTCTGCATTGTGTGGAGTCACTAGGGCAAAATCGCCTAAACTCCAGGGGGAACAGGATTCTTCCCCCACTGTGCATTATTGCAAGGTATGGCAAGAGGTTAATGTGTTTACTACAAAATCAAATAATGATGACGCATTACCTACTGCACAACTACAATTAAACAACAAAAGAACCAAGATCAATACACAGGGGTCTATTAGACAAGGGATCACAGAGAACGTTCATCACTCAACAAGTGGCTAACAAGTTGAAACTTAAACCATTGTGTAAAGTGAAACTGAACATCTCAGGATTCCTGACAGATACTGGACCTCAAGAATATACGGTAGTACAACCACTATTATGCCTAGGCGGTTATGTCCGACCTGTCCAGACCATAATAGTTGATCATATCCCAGTTGACGTAAATGTTAAGGGTCCAGGGAACACAACCAGATTCCTACAAAAAAACGGAGTTAAATTGGCCGACAGCTAGAAAACGTCTGACCGCCTTACTGATGTAGGTCTACTAGTAGGGGAAGACTACTACTACCAGTTTATTACTGGACAGAGAAGGCAACAGGGAATGCATCTGTTAAGGTTAACAGGAGGCTATTTACTCACAGGTACAGTCTTAAACCTGAAGAAGCCTATGCCTGCTAACAACTAATACTAATCAGAAATTAAACTGTCAGCTAAAATAAATCTCCAGCCACTAAGGACAAGGGAGAATACAGCTGACTAAATAAATTAAAGATTGAGTCCGGTACAATTAATATTAGCAGAGATAGTATCTCTGGGTCTCAGTAAATAGTTAGTGAGCAGCAGCCTAAACCGGCGCAAGTCACAACGACAAATGTCACTGACCCCACTGCAGCCCCACAACTATTCTCGACGATAATAATTGACCACATTCAGTCCTCTACGCATCTACAATGTCTTTGGGGTACGTCTTCACAGGAGAAGACCGCATTTACAATACCTTCGGGTAAGTCTTCACAAGAAGGCCTCATTTACAGTACCTTCGGATAAGTTTTCACAAGAAAAGACCGCATCTACCATGCCTTACCTACCTTACCTTGAGGTTACCTTGAGGTGCTTCCGGGGCTTAGTGTCCCCGCGGCCCGGTCGTCGACCAGGCCTCCTGGTTGCTGGACTGATCAACCAGGCTGTTAGACGCGGCTGCTCGCAGCCTGACGTATGAGTCACAGCCTGGTTGATCAAGTATCCTTTGGAGGTATGTCTATGGAGGTATATCAGCCTTCAGGTATGTCTTCACAAGAGAAGACTACAGTCATACAAAGTCTCTCTGGACTAGGATTTTAGTAATCCACTTAATGAAATATCACCTGCAGGGATGCAGCAGTTTTGTTTGGGGCTACTTCTTCTTTCTCGTTTCTGCCCTTAAGCAACCTTAGAGGCGTGTTTGAAGAAGCACCTTAGTACAAGCAGAATTGAAATTTGCAATAGCCTGTCAGTGATCAATTACCAGAGGACTACTAATAGTGAAACAAATAGTTTCTCACAACTATAGAATAAATAAAATAAATAAATAAACTCATACTAATAAACTCATAGAATAAACTCATAATAATATTTAAGTTGCTACATGTGCTTAGTTACACCTCAAGAGGGTTAAGCACTGTAGTCTAATATACATAATTAGCCTTAACCCTCCTAGGTAGGTTTAGGGAAATTAGTTAGGTTCATCAGAGTACAAGTTCAATCTGTGCTCACTAAAGCAATACAGCTGACAACATTCAAAGAGACTGATACCAAAATACTTAGTTCTCTGAATTAAATAGAATTTAGCTAGGTTAGAAATTTATCATTATCGAGTAGCCTAAAATACATGTCCAATAAGGACTACACATCAGGCCAAATTTAATTTGCATAAATACAGATGATTCCTCGTTTGAGGTGCCCCAAGGAGTCTCCAGTGATGAGTTAGTGTCTAGGAACTCAACCAGTTACAAGTCACAGCGACCCTAGACATGACCTCACTGTAGATTCGTAATGTCCTTGAATTCAAAGGAACATAAAGAATAATACCTTAATCATTAAGTAGAAGTACCCGTGATTACAGATCATACCTGTTACATAGATCTGGGACATCCGCCATGTACCTACTAACGTACTGATCTACAAACTTGTAGGAATTTTATACCTTCAGCATGTAAGTCAGTACTAAATCATGAACTACGACCCCGGGTTTTCTCTCCCCTAGGAGTTATGTCTGAAATTTCCGACACCCAAATACTAACCCCTAGTGCGATAATTTAAATTTATTGTACTAGGAGTTTACATTTACTATCTTTACTAATAAGTAACCTAGTATAGTAAAAATTTTACTAATATCGGGGGCCAGTATTGCGTCAGCTGCTCGGCTCTCTCAAGAAGAAGTTATATATATTCATATATCAAATTAAACCCAGTCTAACCTTGTAGAATTTATTAAGAAATGTAGATTGGCAATTGATTTAGTTTAATTTAGCAAATTATGTGGCTGTTTATTGGAAAGAGTTTTATTCAGCTAATATCAGCTGATCCAGTAAAAAAAGTAACGAACTAAAATTCATTTACGAATATAAGTACTTCAGCTAACGTCATTTAGGCTAAATGATATACACAGCGAGAAATAATCTGCTGGTACCTAAAGTACGTTATTGTCACGTAAAATAACGTCTGCAATGTTTCCATCAATTAGGAGATTAGAATAAAATAATTCACTCGCCTGGCGTTCCGCGAGCGCTACGTCATGGGTTCGTATCCTGGCCGGGGAGGATTTACTGGGCGCAATTCCTTAACTGTAGCCTCTGTTTAACGCAACAGTAAAATGTATACTTGGATGAAAAAACGATTCTTCGCGGCAGGGAATCGTATTCCAGGGACCTGCTCGAAACGCTACGCATACTAGTGGCTGTACAAGAATGTAACAACTCTTGTATATATCTCAAAAAAAATAATTAGAATAATTTACCAAGTTTCCACCAACCGGCGCTAGGTGGCTCGCGGGGCACTCGCTAGAAAAACTTGGCAGAGATAAAAGCCATATTGGTTTGGTGTCCTGAAGCTGATCTTTATTATCGTCTAAAATTAGGAGCATCCGTGCATTATTGGACCTCAGACTGATTCGACAGCTTCATCTTATTACGGACACCATGTCCGGCCAGGCTAAGTACCCTGAAATATATATTGTTGTGGCCATAACTTATATGTTCATGTAGGGTGCCTTGGCATTACGCATCAGGAAAAACTAAATAACTCCCGTGAGTGTAATTACTATGCCCAACTAGCTCTAATTTCATGAGTATGCGTGTAAATATACACTCTTAGGTAGAAATTACATGATGTTAATATTTCAGTGTGGAGTTAGCTACACAGGAAGCGTACTTCATCCTGTGGACTCACGTGTCGCCCAAGATAACGGCATTGACAGGATTATACGGGTCATATAACTTTCGGACGTATTCTCCATTCAACTTTGGCAGCTAAGCCTCAAAATGTTTAAATTTAGTAGTTAGCGTACTAACCCATGCTTCAATTTATTTTTTATTTATGAAAATATTATATCTATGTTATATGTATATTATATTATTATATTATGTTATACAATATAGAATTTACAACCCCCCCCCCCCCAAATGATGTGTAGGGGAATTACTCCACTTTATATAGAAGTTTTTACAGTCTGTCGGAAAATCCGACACCATTTAATATAACATACAGACAGATAATAATAGCTGTGTTGTATAAACAAGTTAACCATAGAAAACGTAACTTATAGTGGAATTACCGTCTATAGAAAACGGGATATCATTACCACATACTATTATAATTCACCACCTATTATGGTGGGAATTATTCTTAAATACATTAGTCTTTGAACTTTACCATCATAAAAATATCTCATATAAATTAACTTAATTATCAATATTAAAGTAGAGTAAATGTGACCCTTCTATCACTTTCTGTCATCTGGACAATGTAAGCCAGGCGTCAGGGTGAGGGAGGAGGGGCAGCCATTGTTTGTACTAGACCAGAGGCTCACTGGAGCAAATTCGGCTCCTGTTAATCGGCTCCTGTTAATTTTACTTGGACGAAGTGTTATGGAAACCAAAGGTGTACCATTATCACACGCTGTCAACAAATTCAAGTTAAGTGTTCTACCGAAACCCATTTATCTATCATTTATGGCCATTAATGTCAGTATATAAGGTGACCCGGTTAGAGCACGAGGCAGCCTCAAACTGAAGGTCAAGACGAGGAAGCATGCTTTGTGCATCAGTTACCAGGGTGATGGAAGCTACCTCAATGAGGGAAAATGTGGTGTCTACAACCTAGTTATATCTGGTGGACTAAGACCTGCTGTACTATAAGATAAGGAACCTCTTCAATGTATGTAGTCTAATACTGTAGTTTGATTGGCTGCATATATATAAATTAAATTAATATAAACCCCCCTAATGTGTAGAGGATCGATTTGTGAGATTATTGCAGAAATACAGTCCACTTATCATTATACAAATTGCTATCGAAGTATATAAATTAACGTAAATATAAATTCTATATATATTCATATAAATTAAAATAAATATAAATCTCACAGGTCGGTTCCCACATTATTTGGACCTTCAGAACCGGAATATTCGGTCCTTTGAACCCACATTTGGTGATCTTAGTACCGGATGAACCAGTTAACCAGTGGATTCATTAAATAAACTAGTGCAGTGTGATTTAAACAAGGCCAGCCAGTCAAAGACAACGGCGTTGCCTCGTGGGAGCTCACGAGGCCCCCTCAACTGAGTTCAGCCTCATCAGCGGTTTCATGCACACCCACAGATTTGGTGGCGTGTTATTCTGTGAAATGACAGCGCTAATATTGAAGCCAGCCAAATTAGTGGCTGTGGTTTCGCAAGATTGTTCACGGATTCCGTGGTGTTAAATTTCGCGAGAGATTATTTACGAATTTGTGGACTTTATTTCACGAGGTCACTAATAATATTTAATACTTCTTGATAATATTAGAAGTTTCATAGAGGCTAATTAAGAGGCTATTATCAATAATTGTGTATTATTTCTCCAAAATAGAGAATTATTTAATATATATTGCACTAGTGATCACAGTATAATATTTACTAATTGCCAACCCACAACAGGGTAGGATATTAACATTGACTAGTTGAACTATTATTGCTCATCCTAGTCCCATTATTACCATAGTCAGTTGTACTATATTCAACAACCTAACACCAGTAATGAATGGTCCAGACCCTATTTTGGGTGTAATTTTTATCAACTCGAGTTGAGTTGTATATATAATAATTTACTTATGATCATTACACCTTTGAGTGATTAATTAGTGTCAATTCCATCCTAGGGTGATATAGAAGAGCTAACCTAAAGGTACTTCCAGTGACACTGGTTTATCACTCAAATCATTAGTGTGTATGATTGTATATATATAATGTGTATTAATTTTAAGTGCTAACCTCTAGTAGAGGTAGGATTATTGCCTAGTGAGTGCAGAATTTACCCTAGGCTACCATCAGTACTTGTTCAGTATTATGAGCGACCCAAGTACAAGCCCCACAAGGCTTCACCAACTAGCTAGTATGGATAATGCTGGCAATGAGAAAACTGTCATACATCTAGTACTACAATTGCTGGATTTACCTCAACCTGATCAGACTGCTGACTCATTACAATCCTTCAGCATGGAGTTTGAGTCACTACTAAGAACATTCAGTCTTAAGGTTGATATAACTACTAGTGAATGGATGACCAAAGTAGTCCTTCAACGAAAATTGTTCAGCGACATACTAGATGAATTATATGCACATCAACATAACACCATCCTGACAGTACAGGACATCACTGAAGGTTTACATTCCATCATAAACAAACGACGTGCAAATGAGGAAGTTAAAGCCTCTTACAAGCCTTCAGAAATAGAAAATAATAGTCAATTAAAGGGTAAAACAACTACCCCAAATAAACATCAATCAATTACTCTAACATCAAGTTGCAGAAAATCTGACAATGCAGCAGCAACCTCCAAGCCTACTGTTACTAGTTCACACAAACCGGTAACTTCCAAAGGTGCAGTAGGCTGGGGGACATGAATGTTCTGCAAAAAGAAACATTCAACATACTGTTGTGCTAATTATCCAACCAGAGACACTCGTATTGAGCGACTCCAGGAATTAGGGAGATGTTCAAGGTGTCTCAAGTCACACAACATAGACTATTGTGATATCCAATTCAACACCTGCAACAGGTGTAGAAGAGGTAGACACCATGCAGCACTGTACAAATATACGAAATTAACGTATTCAAGACCCAAGGTGGAAGATAGCATTCCCACCACAGTACAGTACTGCAAGGTGCAACAAACAAAGAGTGTCCAATCGGCAAAGTCTAAAGGTAATACGACTTTGCCTACTGCCCAAATTACCATCCTGAATAAGAGGGCCAAGGTCCATACCCATGGGTTGTTTGACCAAGGATCCCAGAGAACATATGTCACTAAAAAGTTGGCAGATGAACTACAATTAAGGCCTGTAGCCCAGATGTCATTCAATATCTCAGGGTTTGTAACAGATGCAGGACCTCAAGTCTACCAGGTGGTACAACCATCAGTACGTTTAGGCAGGTACGTCTGTCGAGTACAAGCCATTGTGGTGGACAAAATACCAGTAGACCTACAAGTTCAAGGTCTGAGAGCAACAGCCAAATTCCTGAGAAATAGAGGAATAAAATTGGCAGATAATATTAAGCCTGATCACCTCACTGACTTCGGTCTCCTTGTAGGGACAGACTATTGTCATCGATTCATCGGTAGCCCTACTAAATATCAGGGTATAACCATGTTAAACTCTGCAGGAGGTAAATTACTCTCAGGCCCAGTATCAAGCCTGAGGAGACCTATGCCTGCAGATAAACAATACCAATAGAAATCTAAATTTGTCAGCTGATTATATTTCTCCAGTAGCATTATACTAAGGAGATTACAGCTGACTATAGTAACAGAGGTTGATGTTAATATCATCATTTGAAGCTGAAGATGAGTTTATGAGGCCTCAGTGGCAAATCAGTGAACAGTAGCCTAAACAGCTACAAGTCACTGCGACCAATGTCACTGAACCCACTGCAGTCTCAGAACCATACTTTACTTTAATGATGAGTTATTCAATCTTCTGAATCAATTAACTAAATTAAACCCCAATAAATCTGATGACTGATTTGATACATTTATTATTTAATCAAGATGTATTCCATGGGCCTCAGTGTTTATATATAAGTGACCAGTTACCTGAACAAACTTCAAGTTATATCTAATGTCACTGATCTCACTGCAGTCCCTGAATCATACTTGACTGTAGTACTTGATCACATCCAGTCTTCTGAGTTAAATAATATGTAATTAGGCTTGAATATTAGCCTTTCAAGAGTTAACAGGGAAATGAAATCGCATTAGACTTCTAACCCCTGCAACTTTAGTACGGGACATCCGTCCTGTACGAAGAGACGCACAAATGTGTGATTACTAACTACTAACATCAAATTAATCTAATAATTCGAAGGAGGAGTATCGGTGTTCGTCTGTTTTAATTAGGACTTCGACCCGTGAGCAGCCCCTGGTGAATTATGTCGGAAAATCCGACACCATTTAATATAACATACAGACAGATAATAATAGCTGTGTTGTATAAACAAGTTAACCATAGAAAACGTAACTTGTAGTGGAGTTACCGTCTATAGAAAACGGGATATCATTACCACATACTATTATAATTCACCACCTATTATGGTGGGAATTATTCTTAAATACATTAGTCTTTGAACTTTACCATCATAAAAATATCTCATATAAATTAACTTAATTATCAATATTAAAGTAGAGTAAATGTGACCCTTCTATCACTTTCTGTCATCTGGACAATGTAAGCCAGGCATCAGGGTGAGGGAGGAGGGGCAGCCATTGTTTGTACTAGACCAGAGGCTCACGGGAGCAAATACGGCTCCTGTTAATTTTACTTGGATGAAGTGTTATGGAAACCAAAGGTGTACCATTATCACACGCTGTCAACAAATTCAAGTTAAGTGTTCTACCGAAACCCATTTATCTATCATTTATGGCCATTAATGTCAGTATATAAGGTGACCCGGTTAGAGCACGAGGCAGCCTCAAACTAAAGGTCAAGACGAGGAAGCATGCTTTGTGCATCAGTTACCAGGGTGATGGAAGCTACCTCAAAGAGGGAAAATGTGGTGTCTACAACCTAGTTATATCTGGTGGACTAAGACCTGCTGTACTATAAGATAAGGAACCTCTTCAATGTATGTAGTCTAATACTGTAGTTTGATTGGCTGCATATATATAAATTAAATTAATATAAACCCCCCTAATGTGTAGAGGATCGATTTGTGAGATTATGAGATTATTGCAGAAATACAGTCCACTTATCATTATACAAATTGCTATCGAAGTATATAAATTAACGTAAATATAAATTCTATTTATATTCATATAAATTAAAATAAATATAAATCTCACAGGTCGGTTCCCACACAGTCCACTTCTATAAGTTTATTTTGAATTAGTTATTAAATTTATTATTATATGATTTAGATTACTGGTTCTCTGAGTCCATAAATTTTTTTATGGTCCATATGAACTTATGAATGATATTGTATGCTGGAGTAAAAATTACTTATACCTGGTGTCCTTCCTTTTACCAGACTTGTAGCAAACGCGACACGTCAGACCTTTGTCAATGCGAATTAGGGAATGGTTCAAGTTCCTGTTCAGACGTTCTGGTTTATCAACAATACAAGGAGTTTCTCCTAGCAGCAGCACCACAAGGAGTAATCTGAACCGCATCCTCTGAATCAGATGATGAATTTTCATTTCGAGGTAAAGAAGGGAATAGTGGCCGCCTCACACCTGATGGTGCGGGTGTTGCAACATTGTCGCCAGTAGATCTGCTCTCATCGTCATATACAACAACATCATATATGATGTTGCAATTTTGGAGAGGCCAATTCTTATACTGAAAATTCATTACTGACCAAATGATTACTTCATGGATCTGGAGCAGTTAGAGTTTCATTGTATCAGTTGTGTAGTACTTGAATAACACAAAAGCATTATGGATATCCATTTGCAGAAGGTACAATATGAATTTCATCGTCCACTTGTGACATTTCCGTGTAAAATGATAATATATGACCATTTGGTCGAAGTGATCAACACCTTTTATGCTGTTATTGAAGTCACAGACTGCCTTTGGTTTGTTCCCAGTGACCTGTTGCAATGAAGATGTTCCGTCAGATTTGCGTACTCATTTCCTTCATTTCTCTTCTTGTGAATCTGCATTGTGGCAAGTTGTGATGAGTGAAACAACTCGCTTATCTTTCCCCAGAATTATAAAAGTATTGTCCTTCCATTTATAAAGGTTTATCAACTAGCAGTTTACTCTTTGCTCGTAAATGAAAATCTTTTGGTGCACCACGCTCTAGTCTGAGAGTACCACTGGTGTATACACCGTGTTCAGGCAGCTTTTCACTAAGTTGAACCGAGTTATAGTAGTTATCCATATATAAATTATAACTTTTGTTCTTCAGTTGTTTAATCAAGCCCATAACCGTTTGAATTGTTATCTTCCCAATTCCTGCATACACTTCAAAATCATAGATGTAACCAGTATGCGATTCAGCCAGTATATACAGCTTTACTCCTTACTTATCAGGTATATTTGGGCTATACCATGTAATCTATACATTGTGGCATTGTGCCTTCATCCAAGAAGATTTTTCTAGGGAATGTATACTGGTTTACATTTATATGTTAGATATTCGATGACTGTTCAAACTTTTATTAGACTGTCTTGATTGTCTTTGGGAATGGCATTATTGTTATGAGTATGAAAACAGTATGCAATCAGTACAAATCGTTTCGCAATCATAAAAGTATTGAAAGGAAATACATGCCACAATTTACCTGTTTGTCAGTACATACTCATTGTTGGCATCTTCACAATGCCCATCAACATTATCAGTCCCAAATATCTGGCAACCTCTTTTACACTCACTTCATCCCACTAATTGTTCGGGCTTTTAGAACCATTTGACATGCTTTGTGGTGCATACAAGTTGGTTTAATATACCATAAATTTCAGACAATCTTGCGTAATAAATAACTGTAAAAGTCCCAGAGGAGTGCTGGTACTGGTAAAGTCAGGCCTGGTGCTCCAGTACAATTGTGTACAATGGGAGGAGTGAACAAATCCACAAGGGCCGTGATGATGGTTTGAACTTACGCCCGGGATGATCCCAGACACTGCATTAGTCGACTAGGCCACTACATGGTTAAAAGAATTGCAACCGGGGGTTCCACTGGCCTCACACGGATCCTGTAGCCTCTCCAAGACACAAACCAAGATTTTACACAAATCCACCATGCACTCGGGCTCTGCCAACAAGCTGTTCTACCTCTTTGCCCTCACTTGAATACACATATAAATCATAATAGCGTGATGCATCATATGACCAAATCCACCAGGGCCGTGATGAGGGTTCGAACTTAGGTCCAGGATGATCCCTGGAAGCTGCCTTTGACAGATCATCCCGGGCATAAGTTCGAACCCTCATCACGGCCCTTGTGGATTTGTTCATTTGATACATCACGCTATTGTGATTTCTATATGTGTGTAAGGGAGGAGTGTAGTCAGTAGACGAGGCTTCACCAGAACAGGTGCATGGGGGTACGAGCAGTATATGTTATAGTAGCAGGGCCAGCACGTGTGGTGGTGTCAACATCTTCATCATCACTCCCTTCGCTGTCAGTTTCATCCTCACCTGCTGTTTCAGTTTCAACCACCTCACTGTCAACATCACTGCCACTTTTGTCACTTTCAAGATCAAGATCAGATAATTCGTCAACTATAGCCTGCTATTTTGTTGGTGTGAGTTTCACTTTGCTGTACTTATGGCAAACACTACTTAGCTTTTCCCTCAGGCGTGTTTTTTCTAGGCTTTCGTCATCGAATGGCTCTGATCTTGTTCACTATCCATCTTGGAGTAAATGTCGAAAGTTTATAAAGGCAGTAACAAATATAACTGAGGAAAATAGCAGGAAAGGGCACACGTTTGGATGTGACGGGAAGCTGCAGCGGTCACGAGTTTGGTCACGAAAACAATGGACCTACCGCTTTTGAGGCTGTGCCGTGATGCCACATAGGGACATCACAGAAAATGGGAAGATGCTGGTGCACATTGTAAAACACGTCCCATAATGATTGGGGAAAATGGAATCTTAATTAAGATATTTTAATTATGGACGCAACATGCGTCCCCACCTGAGATCCGTAGATTTGTTTAGGGACACAATATGTATCCCCACCCAGAGTGGGGATACATGAAGCTGTATACATGGGGATACATACATACTAAGATACATGAAGCACAACTAATCTGCATATCCAGTGACTCCGGGGGAGGAACAAAGGATGTTTAACTTCAAGGGCAAAATGTTGTGATTGTCTGGGTCAGTCAGAGACCCAGATTACAGATGGTTTTAGCAGGGAGGTTTTTAAATTCATTCCCATATGTTTGTACTTGGACGTGTTCTAACCAGTACCTTTGAGCACTAGCGAATTTGTTTGATTCCTACCTTTTGTAGAAATTAAACACCCTGTGTGTGACTCATAGAAGTTTATTTTAATCAGAGTACGGAATGCATTCAATTACTGAAGTCAAGCATGGCTCTTGGATCTCAGTGGGAGCACTGGCAAAGGTCGCAATGACTTGCAGCGTTTGCTTAGGCCACTGGTCACAGAATTGTCACTGAGGCCAATGGAACCACATCTCGGCTTTAGATAATTGTTTTAAGGTCAGACCTCTGGAGAAACAGTCAACTGGGTTCTCCGTAGTGGGTACATACCAAAGTTTGTATCTGGATGACAAATCTCGAGTTTTTTACGCAGTTGCTAGCATATGGGGTTTTGCTGTTATTATTGCGAACTCACTGTAACACTGCCTCCTGATCTGACCACTCCACTGTTTGTTCAAAGTGGATGCTACTCAATGTTTTGGTCAAGTAATGAGCTAGCCTTATCCCCTAGTAGTAAGGCAGTTAATTTTATTTGTGGTAATGACCGCTTCTTTAACACGACACCTTGACTTTAGATGTGAGAAAATTTGGTTGCCCATTTGTTACTAGGTGTGCTGCAGTAAAGTATTAAGCACGCCCTGAGGCGTCACAAAACACGTGCAGGTGAATTGGTTGATCTTGATTGGTGGTCTTTCGAGGGAATTTAACAGATTCTAGGGCATTTAAATTTTTCACTAACCCCCTGCCATTTATCTTGAAGTGTAGGAGCCAGAGGATCATCCCAGCCTATATAGTATCTCCATCCAGCATTCTTGCATCAATAACTTGCCCTTATTTAATAATGGAATTGATAGTCCCAAGGGGGTCGAAGGGTTTGATTGCTTGGGGAGCAGTTTCGTCTTTGTTAGGTTGGTAGTTTCAGTTTCCACAGATTTGATTGTGAGTTGATCAGTTAATGTTTCCCATTCTACTCATAATACCTTCATTTTCTGAGGCCCTTGGTAGTCAGAAAATTATGATTCTAAAAGCTTGTTTAGTTTTTCATTATTTGTAGCCCACAACTGGAGAGGCATATTGGCTTCCTACAACTCTCGATTGGCTTCCATGGTAAATTGTTAGCAATTCCGTTCCGCTGCTAGTAGTTCCTTGGAAAATGTCGTGGTACAGAGAGTAACTAATTTCAGTTGTGTAGGGGCTATTGAACTTCTTCAGTTGTGTGTCTAAAGTAGCCTGAAGCAGAAAGGGAGAAGAAGTCCTCCAAATTAAATCACTATTTGGATCATTGAGATCCTTGATCCAAAGGAACTTTGTGAAGTTTCTGTCCTACTCTTGGAGGCCTACCCTATGGAATGCCTTGCTTATGTCGGCCGTATATGAATAAATTCCTGTTCACAACTTTAATAGCACATCATAAACCCTTTGGGTTAGGCTAGGGCCAGTTTGAAGGCAATCATTCAAAGAGACACCTTGTTTGCCCTTGACACTGGAGTGAAAAACTGTCCTCAGTGGGGTAGTAACTGAGGCTTTCAATAGGATGAGGTAAATAGTGTCCCTCCTTA
The DNA here is from genome assembly GCF_040958095.1 of Procambarus clarkii. NCBI lineage: Eukaryota > Metazoa > Arthropoda > Malacostraca > Decapoda > Cambaridae > Procambarus > Procambarus clarkii. The sequence goes on from NC_091234.1 coordinate 10,274,931, forward strand.
GGGTCATCGTTTTCTACGACTCAAATGAATATATTCAGAGATGTTGTTGCATTATTTCATTGTACAATTTCAGGTGCTCAGGTTGTTTTTGTAAGTGCAACACCTGAGACCTTATTTGGTTTTGTGACATGAAATTGAAGCCTGACCAAGTATAGTTTGTCCGTGTATACAACTGAGTCGAGGTATTGTTGATATGTCGAGGCATCGTCTGGACTAGGATGTTCAGTGACGATGCCTAAGGTAGCTAGATCCCATATTTTATGGACAGGGGGATCCAGCTCATACTTAATCATGTTTCTGAACATTAGTGGTGACTGCTCTTCGTCATCTCATGCAACCATCACTGGATTGATATGTTAGTTGTCTACAGGTGTGTACTTATTCAGACACATTACTGGACCTGTAAATAATTTGTCACTCATAAACATTAACGGGTTCATTTCCTGTTGTTTTAAGTGTCCAGTGATGAATATATGGCAGTAGTCCGCACTTTCAAGGATTCCAATATCGGTGAGGTGGTCGGTCGTATTTTTAGTGTCTGCAAATTTAACTCTTCTTTCGTTCAGGATTTTGGCAGTTGCTTATAGACTATGAACATATAGGTCCGACGGAATTTTGTCCACCACAATAACCTGTACTGGACAGACATACCGCCCAAACGTACAAGACGATGTACGACCAGGTATACTTGAGGTTCCGTGTTTCTCAGGAACCCCCAAAATGTTATATTTTACCAGGGTAACAGGTGTTAATTAAAGATCATCTGACACCTTTTGAGTGACTTAAGTGTTTTGGGTCCCTTGGTCAAATAACCCTCGAGTATAGACCTTGGTCCCCCTTTTTTATGGTCAGTTGGGCAAAGAGCAAAGTTGCGTTATTGTTGGACTTTGTCAACAGGACACTATTCTCCTGTCACACCTTATAGTACTGTACTGTGCTGGAAAATTTTAAATTCCTCTACCTTGGGTTTTGGAAATTTTACTTTTGTGTAAGGTACTGTATTGTGTTGACCCTTTTACACATATTGCAGGTATGTAGTTGGGTTTCACAGGTGTTAGTGTTGTGTGACCTGAGACACCTCGTGCATTTTTGCTAGTCCTTGAGTCGCTTGATACGGGTGACTCGATCAGGATAATTTGTGCACTGGTACATAGAATAATATATTCCTCTTGGCAGAACCGACATGTCTGCCAGCCTACAGTACCTTTTGGAATCACTCCCTTGGGTGACACAGTTACTGTGGGCTTCAACGGACCTACTTCATAAGCGCCTACACTGCCTGACTTCCACTTAGAAGTGGAAATATTTTGGTTGTGTTTAGGGTTAGTACTTTTTGTTTCCTCTGACTTCGTCGTTTTAGACTTGTGAGTTGATGAACTCTGTATTTGTAGTATTTTCTCATGTGCTCTCATACGATTCACAATCATCCTCACACCCTCAAAAATTTCGTCCAGGGGGAGGATGTCTGTTTTAAGTGAGAGCAGAGAGATTCCAAGCTTTCGCTGGGTAATTTGCTCTAATCTGTAATTGTTAACACCAATTTTGCATGACAAGCATCAGCCTTAGCAGCTAAAGCTTTGACTAAGAGAATCTACTTGGACTCTAAAGTCTTATATAGCCTCAAGTGTTATACCTGGTGTAGGTTTAGCTCTCAATTTAGAGTAGAGATTGGCTATAGCAATCTCTTTGTTACAATAATTGAGGTGCAACAACTGTATGGCAATAATGTAGTCGTCATCGCTAAGAATCAGTTTGTCAATAACTGCTTTTGCTTCACCTCTCAAGGTACTTTACAAGTAAGGAAATTTTTTGATTTGTTAATGGAACCTTTACAGTTCACTAATGAATCAATCGGATTCCAGTATCATTCAAAGTTTTCTTTGCCCCTGTCTTGAAATACCGTTAAGTCAATGGCAGATAGATGGACTTCAGTGATGGGGTTAAATGTATTAGCTCCGTTTGTTGTTAGAGCATTTTGAGATTCAGAGTTGGTATAAGAGTTGTATTCATTTATCCAGGCGATCTTGGACCTAATCCTCATATTCCCTGTGTTAGGAATCAAAAGAAAGGAACCACGGGGTAAAACAGTCCCTGTGGCGAATTGGTAAGACTCATGGAATTTCACGAGCTCTTTGGCCTGGATTCGTATTCTGGCCGGGGAGGATTTACTGGGTGCCAAACTTCAAGGGCATCCTACCATCCTCTAGTACACCCTACCATCCTCTAGTACACCCTACCATCCTCTAGTACACCCTACCATCCTCTAGTACACCCTACCATCCTCTAGTACACCCTACCATCCTCTAGTACACCCTACCATCCTCTAGTATACCCTACCATCCTCTAGTACACCCTACCATCCTCTAGTACACCCTACCATCCTCTAGTACACCCTACCATCCTCTAGTACACCCTACCATCCTCTAGTACACCCTACCATCCTCTAGTACATCCTACCATCCTCTAGTACATCCTACCATCCTCTAGTACACCCTACCATCCTCTAGTACATCCTACCATCCTCCAGTACATCCTACCATCCTCTAGAACATCCTACCATCCTCTAGTACACCCTACCATCCTCTAGTACATCCTACCATCCTCTAGTACATCCTACCATCCTCTAGTACATCCTACCATCCTCATATACATCCTACCTTACTCAGGTACATCCTTCCATCTTCATTTACATCCTACGATCCTCTAGTACATCCTGTCATCATCTAGACTAGGACTCGGTTCAGGCTTCACCTCGTGCCTCAGCAATCATCATTATTCCATAACATGAAGAGCTGGTAAACTCCTTGATTGATTAATTCATAAAGATATGTATATTACTTGAAAAAAATAAAATAATTTGACAAACTGGGGATATAAAAGTTTTGATTTTTCTGTCAAATGTCAAAATGTCAACGACTATATAGTCTCCTGGCTGAAAAATAATCTTTAATTAGTTAGATTTAATATAAAAATTAATTAAACGCATTCAATAAAATTATTTTTATTTCCATTAATAATTTGTTTTAACAACAGTTAATTGAAGACCATCCAATGACATGTTGAGAAGTGTGATCATGTACCAACACTTGTTCATGTACCAAATTTATTTATAATGTTCCTGATGGTAATGTTTATCTTGTGTTGCCAGATACGTATGACGTGGTGGCAACACTTGTGTTTATATTGTTCCTGGTGGTAATGTTTATCTTGTGTTGTGTTGCCAGATACGTATTACGTGGTGGCAACACTTGTGTTTATAATGCCCCTGGTGGTAATGTTTATCTTGTGTTGCCAGATACGTATTACGTTGTGGCAACACTTATGTTTATAATGTCCCTGGTGATAATGTTTATCTTGTGTTGTGTTGGCAGATACGTATGACGTGGTGGTGACCTGTGGCGGCATGGGTGAGAGCCACTTGCCTGTTCAAGGCATCAATGAATTTATCCGGGTCGTCAAGCCAGGTGAGAAAACAAACTGAGGAATGAGGAGGAGTGAATATTGATGAATCTGTTATATGAGCCCAATACCCATCAGAGCTTCATGGGTCGGACTACACCTCAGGACTCCCTGAGTGGTACTACGCCTCAGGGCTCCCTGAGTGGTACTACACAACAGGGCTCCCTGAGTGGTACTACACATCAGGGCTCCCTGAGTGGTACAACACATCAGGGCTCCCTGAGTGGTACTACACATCAGGGCTCCCAGAGAGGTACTACACATCAGGGCTCCCTGAGTGGTACTACACATCATGGCTCCCTGAGTGGTACTACACATCAGGGCTCCCCGAGTGGTACTACGCCTCAGGGCGCCCTGAGTGGTACTACACCTTAGGGCTCCCTGAGTGGAGCTACACCTTAGGGTTCCCTGAGTGAAGCTACACCTTAGGGTTCCTGAGTGGAGCTACACTTGATTGCTTCCTGAGTGGAGCTAACACTTAGGGCTTCCTGAGTGGAGCTACACCTTAGGGTTCCCTGAGTGGAGCTACAACTTATGGCTCCCTGAGTGGAGCTACACCTGAGGGCTCCCTGAGTGGAGCTACACCTTAGGGCTCCCTGGGTGGAGCTACACCTGAGGGCTCCCTGAGTGGAGCTACACCTTAGGGTTCCCTGAGTGGAGCTACAACTTATGGCACCCTGAGTGGAGATACACCTGAGGGCTCCTTGAGTGGAGCTACATCTTAGGGCTCCCTGAGTGGTACTACACCTTAGGGCTCCCTGAGTGGAGCTACACCTTAGGGTTCCCTGAGTGGAGCTACACCTTAGGGCTCCCTGAGTGGAGCTACACCTTAGGGCTCCCTGAGTGGAGCTACATCTTAGGGCTCCCTGAGTGGAGGTACACCTTAGGGCTCCCTGAGTGGAGCTACACCTTAGGGCTCCCTGGGTGGAGCTACACCTGAGGGCTCCCTGAGTGGAGCTACACCTGAGGGCTCCCTGAGTGGAGCTACACCTGAGGGCTCCCTGAATGGAGGTACACCTGAGGGCTCCCTGAGTGGAGATACACCTTAGGGCTCCCTGAGTGGAGCTACACCTGAGGGCTCCCTGAGTGGAGCTACACCTTAGAGCTCCCTGAGTGGAGCTACACCTTAGGGCTCCCTGAGTGGAGCTACATCTTAGGGCTCCCTGAGTGGAGCTACACCTTAGGGCTCCCTGAGTGGAGATACATCTTAGGGTTCCCTGAGTGGGGCTACACCTTAGGGCTCCCTGAGTGGAGCTACACCTTAGAGCTCCCTGAGTGGAGCTACACCTTAGGGCTCCCTGAGTGGAGCTACACCTTAGGGCTCCCTGAGTGGAGCTACATCTTAGGGCTCCCTGAGTGGAGCTACACCTGAGGGCTCCCTGAGTGGAGCTACACCTGAGAGCTCCCTGAGTGGAGCTACATCTTAGGGCTCCCTGAGTGGAGCTACACCTGAGGGCTCCCTGAGTGGAGCTACACCTGAGGGTTCCTGAGTGGAGGTACACCTGAGGGCTCCCTGAGTGGAGCTACATCTTAGGGCTCCCTGAGTGGAGCTACACCTTAGGGCTCCCGGAGTGGAGCTACACCTTAGGGCTCCCGGAGTGGAGCTACACCTGAGGGCTCCCTGAGTGGAGCTACACCTTAGGGATCCCGGAGTGGATCTACACCTTAGGGCTCCCTGAGTGGAGCTACACCTTAGGGCTCCCGGAGTGGAGCTACATCTTAGGGCTCCCTGAGTGGAGCTACACCTTAGGGCTCCCGGAGTGGAGCTACACCTTAGGGCTCCCTGAGTGGAGCTACACCTTAGGGCTCCCTGAGTGGAGCTACATCTTAGGGCTCCCTGAGTGGAGCTACACCTTAGGGCTCCCGGAGTGGAGCTACACCTTAGGGCTCCCGGAGTGGAGCTACACCTGAGGGCTCCCTGAGTGGAGCTACACCTTAGGGCTCCCGGAGTGGAGCTACATCTTAGGGCTCCCTGAGTGGAGCTACACCTTAGGGCTCCCGGAGTGGAGCTACACCTGAGGGCTCCCTGAGTGGAGCTACACCTTAGGGCTCCCGGAGTGGAGCTACACCTGAGGGCTCCCTGAGTGGAGCTACACCTTAGGGCTCCCGGAGTGGAGCTACACCTGAGGGCTCCCTGAGTGGAGATACACCTTAGGGCTCCCTGAGTGGAGCTGAAAATTATATAAAATATATTTATGTGTTTGTGGAATTGTCTGTGCAGTTACAAACTAAAGATAACCTGGTGAGGGATAACTGTGCACAAAGATAACTAGGTGAGTGGCAACTATGCACAAAGATAACCAGGTGAGTGCTAACTATGCACAAAGATAACAGGTGAGTGCCAAGTATGCACAAAGATAACCAGGTGAGTGGCAACTATGCACAGAGATAACCAGGTGAGTGATAACTATGCACAAATATAACAGGTGAGTGGCATCTATGCACAAAGATAACCAGATATGAGTTGCAACTATGCACAAAGATAACCAGGTGAGTGGCAACTATGCACAGATATAACAGGTGAGTGTCAACTATGCACAAAGATAACCAGGTGAGTGTCAACTATGCACAATGATAACCAGGTGAGTGTCAACTATGCACAAAGATAACCAGGTGAGTGTCAACTATGCACAAAGATAACCTGGTGAGTGTCAACTGTGCACAAAGATAACCAGGTGAGTGACAACTATGCACAAAGATAACCAGGTGAGTGATAACTATGCACCAAGATAACCAAGTGAGTGATAACTATGCATAAAGATAGCCAGGTGAGTGTCAACTATTGTGGGGGAGAATTTAGTTCTATAATGAAATTATAGTAAATGTTTCGAAGGCCCAATATTAAAATATTAAAGATAAGAGAACCAGTGGCCTCTGGAACTATAATATTAAATTCATAAATGTAATTAAATATATTTAGAGAAATGAAGTGTATTATTAATAATAATTAAGAACATTCAGTCAATTAAGGCAGCGTCTGGGATCCTCTCGGACGTAGGTTCGAACCCTCGTCACAGCCCTTGTGGATTTGTTTAATAATTCAGAACTAAATCCTTACGCCCTACAAATTGGGGGTTAAATAATGTGAAGTTAATGAACTTCAAATAATAAGAAGGTAATACACTTCTGTTAATGAAATATTGAGATGTTAACACACATCTATTAATGAATTAATTCATATTAAATATAATTTGACTCTCAATAATAATAAATTACTATCTACAATAGAATACTGGAAACGTCTTAGGTGTTTTGGATGATCGGAGATTACGTCCAGCCTCTACAACACGTTTAATCCAGTCCAAGATAACTATCCGTGGGAACATGTGATCATGGAAGCTTTAACAAGTCTCCCTCAGTCTTAATAGCACACTGAGAGGCAAAACTTATATAATTTCCACTCCAACTTAGTATTTACGCATTTAACCCGCAAGATCTAAAATAATTGGAGGGATAAGAGCAGCACTCACGTGGGTGTTTTATATGTCAGGCGACCTAACCACACCAAACTATATTGTGAATAAAGGCCAATATTACAAACTCTAGATAGTACTTCACTGCCGAACGTAGTGTTCATAAGCTGGGAAGGTTATCTTGGTTGCAACCCGTTCTCGCAAATTCGTAAAGTCAATATTGACTTATTAACTACGTGCATAGGTGATATACTTAACATAATAGATACCCTTAAAAAGATTCATAGAAAACACCGACCTTACCTAACCTTGTTAGTATCTTAAGATAAGCATCTTATTGCTTCGTAATTACAATTATTACTTAACCTATACCTATTATAGGTTAGGTAATTATTGTAATTACGAAGCAATAAGATGCTTATCTTAAGATACTAACAAGGTTAGGTAAGGTCGGTGTTTTCTATGAATCTTTTTAAGGGTATCAATTATGTTAAGTATGTCACCTATGCACATAATTAATAAGTCAATATTGACTTATTAAATTTGCGAGAACGGGTTGCATCTTGGGGGCTTTAGTGTCCCCGCGGCCCGGTCCTCGACCAGGCCTCCACCCCCAGGAAGCAGCCCGTGACAGCTGACTAACACCCAGGTACCTCTTTTACTGCTAGGTAACGAGGGCATAGGGTGAAAGAAACTCTGCCCATTGTTTCTCGCCGGCGCCCGGGATCGAACTCGGGACCACAGGATCACAAGTCCAGCGTGCTGTCCGCTCGGCCGACCGGCTCCCCGGAAGGCTGCACTTTCTATCAGAAGCTCGCAGAATAACGAATGCTCCAAGATTTGATCGATTTATGAGGAGTGGCTACAGAACACCGAGCAATCAGGTTGGTAAGATGGCGAGTTTCTCTCTTCCTTCCAGTGACGCATGCGCACTCGCGCTTATGCTGGACCTCTGGGTATAATTTGTAATATTTCAAATAGAGTCCAGAAAGAATGGAGACGTGGTTGACGAATATTTACGTCATAATACGGAGGTTTATAAGATAGTAAATGATAATTCGTAGTGCGCGTCAATTAATTTAGATGAAATTAATCAGACGAAAATATTAAGAGTGGAAATAAAGTTTATCGTTTTAACTACCGGAACTGTTGATCTAGACTGTATAAACTATTTCCAGTAAACGCACGTATATACTATCAAATAAAAAAAATCTATTATCAATCGATTATTCTTAATAAAGAAAGGTAAATGAGGCTGGATTCAATTCGATCCATTACTATGTAAATTTTATTCCCTGTGGCTGGCTGGCTGACGCAACACCCCGGCCATGACTCTAGGGAGAGAGCGAGGGCTACTGTGCCTCAATTAAATAATATGAACATCTATATACTACTGGTTAGTAGTGTTAGTGGATTATAATATCTAGTACAAGAATTATATCTTAACGTACTAGACGTTAGTAATTAAGTGCGGGAAATTTCCAACAACTGTTCACAACGATAACCAGGCGAGTGGCAACACTGACAGAGTGATGTGCACATACACATCATGTTAATGATGTGCACACACACATCATGTTAATGATGTGTATTATAAATTCATCAAGAGCAAAGTAATGAGACTGGTTGCTTGAGGCTGGGTATGAGGTACCAATGAGACTGGTTGCTTGAGGCTGGGCATGAGGTACCAATGAGACTGGTTGCTTGAGGCTGGGTATGAGGTACCAATGAGACTGGTTGCTTGAGGCTGGACATGAGGTACCAATGAGACTGGTTGCTTGAGGCTGGACATGAGGTACCAATGAGACTGGTTGCTTGAGGCTGGACATGAGGTACCAATGAGACTGGTTGCTTGAGGCTGGACATGAGGTACCAATGAGACTGGAAACCTCCCAGGAAGTCAGCCAGATGTATTGACTTGAGGATTAATTTAACATTGAACTGTACAATATAATTCCATATGTCAAACACATAAGTAGCAAACATTACTCATTATATAAATATTAACCAAAAAGTATATGTGAACCTATTATACCACATATATCATATATATTAAAAAATATATGCTGGACTAGTGTGGAGTCTGTATCGTATTAAATACAACATGAAGTAGGAGAATATCTAGAGGAAAGCCTCATCACGATAATCCCAGAACTGAGAGATGTAAGTTTCTTCTCCATTATAATTGAGTGAGTCACTGGGAAACACAAGAAAAGATAAAGATGCAGAATTATCACAACAAACCATACTCAGGGAAGTTTAGAGTCTACACATGACTGGCAACACTGTAACGAGGCAAATGACCGGCTACACTGTAACGAGGTCAATGACCGGCTATACTGTAACGAGGCAAATGACCGGCTACACTGTAACGAGGTCAATGACCGGCTACACTGTAACGAGGCCAATGACCGGCAACACTGTAACGAGGTCAATGACCGGCAACACTGTAACGAGGTCAATGACCGGCAACACTGTAACGAGGTCAATGACCGGCTACACTGTAACGAGGTCAATGACCGGCTACACTGTAACGAGGCCAATGACCGGCAACACTGTAACGAGGCAAATGACCGGCAACACTGTAACGAGGTCAATGACCGGCTACACTGTAACGAGGCCAATGACCGGCAACACTGTAACGAGGTCAATGACCGGCAACACTGTAACGAGGTAAATGACCGGCAACACTGTAACGAGGTCAATGACCGGCAACACTGTAACGAGGCAAATGACCGGCAACACTGTAACGAGGTCAATGACCGGCAACACTGTAACGAGGTCAATGACCGGCAACACTGTAACGAGGCAAATGACCGGCAACACTGTAACGAGGCAAATGACCGGCAACACTGTAACGAGGCAAATGACCGGCAACACTGTAACGAGGTCAATGACCGGCAACACTGTAACGAGGCAAATGACCGGCAACACTGTAACGAGGCAAATGACCGGCAACACTGTAACGAGGCAAATGACCGGCAACACTGTAACGAGGCAAATGACCGGCAACACTGTAACGAGGCAAATGAGTTAATGGTTCTTGTCTTCTTAACGAAGTATGATAAATGGACTTAGGAGGAAAATAATGGAGATAAAGTCCATGTTAGTGGAGGTTATGTTGTGATGACATAAAGGTGCTCACTGAGAGAGCTCACAGGCAGAGTTCACACGGTCAGGATCACACCCATGAGCAGAGATGAGTACAAGTACACCAGTGAGCAGAGATGAGTACAAGTACACCAGTGAGCAGAGATGAGTACAAGTACACCAGTGAGCAGAGATGAGTACAAGTACACCAGTGAGCAGAGATGAGTACAAGTACACCAGTGAGCAGAGATGAGTACAAGTACACCAGTGAGCAGAGATGAGTACAAGTACACCAGTGAGCAGAGATGAGTACAAGTACACCAGTGAGCAGAGATGAGTACAAGTACACACGTGAGCAGTGATGAGTACAAGTACACCAGTGAGCAGATATGAGTACAAGTACACCAGTGAGCAGATATGAGTACAAGTACACCAGTGAGCAGAGATGAGTACAAGTACAACAGTGAGCAGAGATACATTAGTACAAGTACACCAGTGAGCAGAGCTACATTAGTACAAGTACACCAGTACTCACCTAATTGTACTCACCTAATTGTGCTTGCGGGGGTTGAGCTTTGGCTCTTTGGTCCTGCCTCTCAACTGTCAATCAACTGGTGTACAGATTCCTGAGCCTACTGGGCTCTATCATATCTACATTTGAAACTGTGTATGGAGTCAGCCTCCACCACATCACTTCCTAGTGCATTCCATTTATTAACTACTCTGACACTGAAAAAATTCTTTCTAACGTCTCTGTGGCTCATTTGGGTGCTAAGTTTCCACCTGTGTCCCCTTGTTCGTGTCCCACCCGTGCTGAAGAGTTTGTCTTTGTCCACCCTGTCAATTCCCCTGAGAATTTTGTAGGTGGTTATCATGTCTCCCCTTACTCTTCTGTTTTCCAGGGATGTGAGGTTCAGCTCCTTTAGCCTTTCCTCGTAGCTCAATCCTCTCAGTTCCGGGACGAGCCTGGTGGCATACCGCTGAATCTTCTCTAACTTTGTCTTGTGTTTAACTAGGTATGGAGTCCAGGCTGGAGCTGCATACTCCAGGATTGGTCTTACATAAGTGGTATACAGGGTTCTGAAAGATTCCTTACACAAGTTTCTGAAGGCAGTTCTTATGTTGGCCAGTCTAGCATATGCCGCTGATGATATTCTTTTGATGTCGGCCTCTGGGGACAGGTTCGGTGTGATATCAACCCCCAGATCCTTCTCTCTATTTGACTCTTGCAGGATTTTCCCTCCCAGATGGTACCTTGTGTTCAGCCTCCTGCTCCCTTCGCCTAATTTCATCACCTTACACTTTCCCGAGTTAAACTTTAGCAGCCATTTTCTAGACCATTCCTTCAGTTTATCCAGGTCATCCTGTAGTCTCTGTCTATCTTCATCCGTCTTGATTCTTCTCATAATTTTTGCATCATCAGCAAACATCGAGAGGAATGAGTCTATACCCTCTGGAAGATCGTTCACATATATTAGAAACAGGATTGGTCCAAGTACTGAGCCCTGTGGGACTCCGCTGGTGACATCTCGCCACTCTGATGTCTCCCCCCTCACCGTTACTCGCTGTTTCCTGTTGCTTAAGTACTCCCTTATCCACTGGAGCACCTTCCCTTTTACTCCTGCCTGTTGCTCCAACTTTTTTAACAGCCTTTTATGGGGTACTGTGTCAAAGGCTTTTTGGCAATCCAGGAAAATGCAGTCGGCCCACCCTTCTCTTTCCTGCCTAATTTTCGTTGCCTGGTCATAAAAATCTATTAAAGCTGTGAGGCACGATTTACCATCTCTGAACCCATGTTGGTGGTGCGTTACAAAGTTATTTCCCTCCAGATGCTCTACGAGCCTTTTCCTCACGATCTTCTCCAGCACCTTGCATGGTATACAAGTTAAGGAAACTGGCCTGTAATTCAGTGCCTCTTGCCTGTCACCCTTTTTGTATATTGGGACCACGTTAGCTGTCTTCCAACTTTCTGGTAAGTCTCCTGTTTTCAGTGACCTGTTATACACCATAGAGAGTGGCACACTTAGTGCTTCTGCACCTTCCTTTAGTATCCATGGTGAGATTCTATCAGGCCCAACAGCCTTTGTCACATCCAGCTCCAGCAGACACCTTTTGACCTCATCACTGGTGAGGTCAAATTCCTCCAAGGTTGCTTGGTTTGCCGCCTCCTCATTTAGTGCAGGGGCTTCTCCTTGTTCTATTGTGAAGACCTCCTGGAATCTCTTGTTGAGTTCTTCACACACCTCCTTGTCATTCTCTGTGTATCTGTTCTCCCCTTTCTGCAGCTTCATCACTTGTTCCTTCACTGCTGTTTTCCTCCTGATATGGCTGACCAGTGAGCAGAGATACATTAGTACAAGTACACCAGTGAGCAGAGATACATTAGTACAAGTACACCAGTGAGCAGAGATACATAAGTACAATTACACCAGTGAGCAGAGATACATTAGTACAAGTACACCAGTGAGCAGAGATACATTAGTACAAGTGCACCAGTGAGCAGAGATACATAAGTACAAGTACACCAGTGAGCAGAGATACATAAGTACAAGTACACCAGTGAGCAGAGATACATTAGTACAAGTGCACCAGTGAGCAGAGATACATAAGTACAAGTACACCAGTGAGCAGAGATACATTAGTACAAGTACACCAGTGAGAGGTACCTATAATTACTGAGTGGTGGCAGACAGATCCTTCCACACCCACTAACACTTATGTCTGTCAGACATGCCTTGTGAGCAGCGCCTGCCATCACTCGGTGTTGAACGCCTGCCATCACTGGGTGTTGAACGCCTGCCATCACTCTGTGTTGAACGCCTGCCATCACTGGGTGTTGAACGCCTGCCATCACTGGGTGTTGAACGCCTGCCATCACTGGGTGTTGAACGCCTGCCATCACTGGGTGTTGAACGCCTGCCATCACTGGGTGTTGAACGCCTGCCATCACTGGGTGTTGAACGCCTGCCATCACTGGGTGTTGAACGCCTGCCATCACTGGGTGTTGAACGCCTGCCATCACTGGGTGTTGAACGCCTGCCATCACTGGGTGTTGAACGCCTGCCATCACTCTGTGTTGAACTCCTGCCATCACTGGGTGTTGAACGCCTGCCATCACTAGGTGTTGAACGCCTGCCATCACTGGGTGTTGAACGCCTGCCATCACTGGGTGTTGAACGCCTGCCATCACTGGGTGTTGAACGCCTGCCATCACTGGGTGTTGAACGCCTGCCATCACTGGGTGTTGAACGCCTGCCATCACTGGGTGTTGAACGCCTGCCATCACTGGGTGTTGAACGCCTGCCATCACTGGGTGTTGAACGCCTGCCATCACTGGGTGTTGAACGCCTGCCATCACTGGGTGTTGAACGCCTGCCATCACTGGGTGTTGAACGCCTGCCATCACTGGGTGTTGAACGCCTGCAATCACTGGGTGTTGAACGCCTGCCATCACTGGGTGTTGAACGCCTGCCATCACTGGGTGTTGAACGCCTGCAAATCAGGAAGTAACAAATCAAGGAACTAGTGAAAGAAAATGAGGAGTGGAAAGTGAAGTGTGGTGACTGAAGAAATAAACAAGAAAATACTCATATGGTGAATAACTCCAAGGTAGCCTGAGGGCTAACATAGAGTTGGGATCTCCAACTGGAGCAAGGATCTCCAACTGGAAACTTCACTGACAACTCACATAGAGGAAGTGAATAAAGAGCTAGAAAAGTATAAAGAAGAAATAAAAGCGACATATGCTCAAGTTGTAAAAGAGAAAGAGACTATCAAAGAAGTGTGTTCGGAAGTCAAAACCAGAAATGACCAACAAGAAGCAGAAATTAGGCAAGTAATTAGGAAAGAACTGGTTACCAACAGTAAACTAGGGAGCCGGTCGACCGAGCGGACAGCACGCTGGACTTGTGATCCTGTGGTCCTGGGTTCGATCCCAGGCACCGGCAAGAAACAATGGGCAGAGTTTCTTTCACCCTATGCCCCTGTTACCTAGCAGTAAAATAGGTACCTGGGTGTTAGTCAGCTGTCACGGGCTGCTTCCTGGGGGTGGAGGCCTGGTCGAGGACCGGGCCGCGGGGACACTAAAAGCCCCGAAATTATCTCAAGATAACCTCAAGAAGATAACTGGGTGTTGAACGCCTGCCATCACTGGGTGTTGAACGCCTGCCATCACTGGGTGTTGAACGCCTGCCATCACTGAGTGTTGAACGCCTTCTATCAACCTATGTTGAACGCCTGCCATCACTGAGTGTTTAAAGTCTGCCATCACTGAGTGTTGAACGCCTGCCATCACTGAGTGTTGAACGCCTGCCATCATTGAGTGTTGAACGCCTGCCATCATTGAGTGTTGAACGCCTGCCATCTTCTTCTTGAGGTTATCTTGAGGTTATCTTGAGATGATTTCGGGGCTTTTTAGTGTCCCCGCGGCCCGGTCCTCGACCAGGCCTCCACCCCCAGGAAGCAGCCCGTGACAGCTGACTAACACCCAGGTACCTATTTTACTGCTAGGTAACAGGGGCATAGGGTGAAAGAAACTCTGCCCATTGTTTCTCGCCGGCGCCTGGGATCGAACCCAGGACCACAGGATCACAAATCCAGCGTGCTGTCCGCTCGGCCGACCGGCTCCCCCATCAGGCCATCACTGGGTGTTGAACGCCTGCCATCACTGGGTGTTTAAAGTCTGCCATCACTGAGTGTTGAACGCCTGCCATCACTGAGTGTTGAACGCCTGCCATCACCGAGTGTTGAACGTCTGCTATCACTGCATGTTGAACGCTTGCCATCACTGAGTGTTGAACGTCTGCTATCACTGCATGTTGAACGCTTGCCATCACTGAGTGTTGAACGTCTGCTATCACTGAGTGTTGAACGTCTGCCATCACTGAGTGTTGAACGTCTGCCATCACTGAGTGTTGACAGTCTGCCATCACTGAGTGTTGAACGTCTGCCATCACTGAGTGTTGAAAGTCTGCCATCACTGCATGTTGAAGGGCAGCACATGTTTCAGGCACTAATGCTCTTCCTGTCACGCAGGTGGTCTAGTGATAATTTTGATGTTGATGAAGCGTCTGTTGGAGGTGGAGGCATACAAGGACAAGCTGGAGCCTCACATGGACCATCTAGAGCAACAGGGGCTGTGGCACAAGGTAATGTACTTCCCTAAGCATTGTATTCCTGTTTCCAAGGAAATTTAACAGACTTGAAAGATGAGTAGAGGAAAACAAGATAAATTCATCTAATAATATTCCATACATACAATATGTACATACATATCTATGTCGGTAAATGGTCATATCTGTACGTCTGTCTGTCTGTCTGTTTTGTCTATCAATCAGTCGTTATATCTTTGGTAGGAGGATACATGCGTGGGGCTGCCCAAACGATTTTTTCTGGCTTATAATTAAGGGAAAAGATGTCCATCACTGGTTGGCCAGGATCGGCCACATTGACCCTCTTTAACAAGGATTAACCCCAATAGTGACGACCTGTGATTTTCACAGATTGTATAATCATGCATGTTTTCCAAAGATCTTTTGAATAGTATTTTAATACTTTGTAATAATGCTAGCGTCACTGCTCTCCATTACTGGTAAAACGGTGTTTTACCCGGCAATACTAATTACATGAGGAGGCCCAACAACTTCCCCCGTGTATGTTTCTGGCTTTCTGGAAGTCACAAATACGCAGTCTGCCCAACCTTCTCTGTCCTGTTTTATCCTCGTTATTTTATCATAGAATTCCAAAAGGTTTGTTAGGCAAGATTCCCCTTTCCAGAACCCATGTTGATGTTTGTTTACAAACAACGTTCTCTACGTGTGCAACCAATCTTAACCTAATTATTCTTTCACGTATTTTAAAGGGGATGCTTGTTCCATGTATGGAACTTGTGCTCTCATTGGAACCCCGATTTCCCAGGTCATCAAACTTCCATTTCCGCTTTAATAGGAGTGCCACTCCCCCTCCCTGCCTCTGTGTCCTCTCTTATCACCTGGTACCCCTCTGGAAAGATTGCATCCGAGATCATGTCATTTATTTTAGTTTCCACTATTGCAACTATGTCAGGATCTGCCTCACTAACTCTTATCTCTTCTGATAAATTAGATACCCCATCAGCATTGGTGTATAAAACCTTGAGATTCTCCTTGGAAACTCTGGTACCAAAGTGAACCCTTTCTCTGGGGGTCTGGGGGGATCTGGGGGTGTCTGGGAAGTGAATGGGGGCTGGGGTGATTGGGGTCTGGAGGGGTGCTTGGGGGCGAATGGGGTCTGGGCATCTAGAAAGGTAGGTAAGAAGGGCAGGGTTAGTAAGGCCTTGGTAGGTAGGTCAGGAGTAGAAAAGGCATACTGGGTCTAAAATTTAGGGAGGGTCCAAGAGGCGTAGGGGGGATTGAGAGATAGTGTGAGTCTGAGAGTCAGAGGTTGAGAGGTTGGGGGTGGAGGGAAAGATAGAGGGGGTGGGGGAAGAGGGGAGGATGGAGTATGGATAGTGAGAGTGGGAGAGATGTTGTATTACTCAGGGAAAACTCAGAGGTAGGTATGGGCATTGGGGCAGAAGGTGGGAAGAGGGATATGGAGGAAGAGGTGGGGAGGTCCCCGTCCTCCACGGGTAGTCAGGATTGTACAATTGTGTTGAAGTGTGGTTCCGTTCAATATTATTCCATTCTGTTCATGGATTTCCATCTGCAGGTTTTGTTATCATTTCAGAAGAAACCAGTGAGTTCAGAAGGGTAAGGAGTGATCTCTTATGATACCCTGAATTATTGAATATTGTGTTATGGATTAATGTCTTTGCGAACATTAATGCAATTGTGTTTTTTTTGTGGTTGTTTTGTTATTGATTAAGCACTAAAATGCAGCTTTATGTTACCGTGTTTTGATTTGTCTGCATGACAAGGATTTGAGTGATCTTTAATTGTTAAGTAAGTAATTATCAAAAGAAGGCACCAAACCGAGAAGGCTATGTAGCACCATCAAATGTGCGGAATAATCAGTGGGCGCTAAATATCACCAAGGATGCCAATACGAGAACAGGAACGCATAAAGTGAACGATAACAAAGGTATCCGATTCACCAATAATTCCATCGAGAGACAAGTGACAGCCCCTAGACACACGCTCGTCCTGGAAGATAGGTCATTCAACAAGGATACGTACGACAGTAAGAGGGACAATGCAATTTGGACAATAAGGAGCTGGGCTGCGCTTCATTAAGTGACCGTGAGTTAACCTAGTATGGCCAAGACGCAACCGCACTAGAGCCATTTCCCACCGCTGGTTACTATGGCAAGAGGAAGGCCACGGGGAAACACAACGCTTAAGGGTTTGCAGTTTGTTACCAACAACAGAAGACCATCAACTCTGCCAACGGGCAAGGATGGAGGAATGAATAACCGGATAAAAGTCGGAAAAAAGGAATACCATTATGGGAAATGGGACAAGAGCAGATAGCCTCTCTAGCGGCAGCATCCGCACGCTCGTTTAAAGAAACACCAACAGGCCGGGAGCCCCGCAAAACTCCACAGATTTAAATTTACTTGAGATAAGAAACAGCCATTGTTGAACCTCGACGACTATCGGATGGACAGGATTAAAGGACCCGAGAGCCATGAGGGCACTACGAGAGCCAACTACAATCACAAAAGAGGATTGACCACGAGAAAGCAGGAGACGGAAAACATGGAGAATTGCATAAAGTTCCGCTGTGAAGATGCTAGTCTCCGAAGGGAGGCGACACATAAGTGCAGTCAGGAAAAACAACGGAGTAGCCCACACCGTCAGCAGACTTACACCCATCGGTGAAGATGGAAACGAACCGGGAGTGTGAAGAAAAGTGCTCAAGAAAAAGGCATTTCAGAACCTAGGAGGAGTAAAAGCTTTCGTAATGCAGGTCAAGGATGTACAAAACTTCGCAAGGGGGACCCTCCACGGGGGCAAGGAAGAAACAATACGAGGAGAAATATGAGAAAGACAAATGGATGACCTATAAGCGAGATAGCCGGACAGAAAGAGGGTGAAGAGGAACAGGTACTACAGGAGGGGTAAAAGTCAAAGCACGACAGAGGCGAATGATGGATGTTGCAACGACCGTGCTAGATAGCGAAGACAGTAGCGATCACGGCGGTCCTGGATAGGAATACATTGTCAACATACAAGCTGAGAGCGGGAGTCTAACGAAAGGCACCGGAGCTGAGGCGTAACCAAGCATGGTGCAAAGCATCAAGACGGCAAAGAGTAGAAGGAGAAGCGGACGAGTAAGCAGGGCAACCATCATTCTAGTTTAGATAGGACGAGTGAGTAATGTAGAGAGAAAAGCGTATGGGTATCTGCACCCCAAGAAGTATGGGACAAAATTTTAAGGAGGGAAAGGGCCCTAGAGCATTCAGCGTGGAGGTAAGAGGACAAACGAGTGTCAAAGATTAACCCCAGAAGCTTAGCGGAATCCTTGTACTTTATGGTGATGTCCATAAAGTGACAGAGGGACGAAGAATGACACACTTCCTAGTAAAAGTCAAAGCACAAGTCTTAGACGCAGAGAACTTTAGGCCATGATCGGTGGCCGAAGACGACATGGCATCAATCGCAAGTTGAAGCTGGCGTTGAAGGAGAGGTAAATCATCACCCCGACAGCAAAGGTAAAGGCGATCGTCTACATGGAGAGGAGAAGACGGCAGAAAGAAGGGAGGAAAGAAGACCATTGAGAGCAACAAGAAAAAAAAAGAGAAATGCTCAGAACACTACCTTCTGGCACACCCTCATATTGTCGAAAAGGGGCAGAGAGAGTGGTACCAAGAACCACTCGAAAGGAACGACAAGAGAGAGGAAACATTGGAGGAAAAGAAGGAGATTCCCACGAAGGCCAAAAGAATGAAGTTGGGACAGAATATGATACCGCCAGATAGTGTGGTAAGCCTTTTCTAGGTCAAAAAGGGAGGCAACATCGGAGGTCTTCGCAGCAAAAGCAGTACAAATGTAGACCTCCAAGTTCACCAGGACATCCGTTGTGCTGCGGCACTTGTGAAAACCAAATTGAGAAGGAGAAAGGAGGTGATAGTGCTCCAAGAACCACTTCAGACGAACGTTAACCATACGTCCAAAGAGCTTGCAGGCACAACTCGTGAGGGCAATAGGGTGTAAGTCCTTGGGCGTTGACCCCGAGAGACCCTGATTTCCGAACAGGGAGGACAACAGCATCGAGCCAGTCCTCAGGGACTGACGACGATTCCCAGACCTGATTAAACAGATTCAGTAAATACTGAGACGAGCACGGAGGGAGATGTCGAAGCATCTCATAATGAATGCCATCGGAGCCTGCCGCCATAGAACAGCAAAGGGGCCAGGACAGACTGGAGCTCAGAGAGAGAGAGAGAGAGAAGGGATCGTTATAGGGAAGGTTGAGATGGGTACAGAAATCCGAAGGACGAGATTCAAGTAGAAGCTTACGAAGAAGGAAGGAATGGGGGAGATGAGAACCAGAGCTAACAGACTAAAAGTAGGAGCCCAATTCGGTCCTGACCTGCAATGGGTCCGCCACAAGAGTACCATCGAGGTGAAGGACCAGCGAGACATCGGGAACGAACTTACTCGCTATCTTGCGGATACGCTTCCAGATCAGCGGTAGAAGAGTTTCGGACGTGATGATGGAGACACAAGACATCCAACAAGCACGTTTAGCCATACTGATGGTCATATGGGCCACCGCACATGCCTACCGAAACAAAAGAAAAGATTCAGTCGTCTGCCGGCGACGATGTCTCTTCCAGGCTGCACGCTTACAGCGGACAGCCAAAGCACAGTCCACATTCCACCAGGGAAAGCACTTCCGCGTTCCCCGAGAGGAAGAGCAAGGAATACAGCGGAGAGCAGCGTCGAAGATGGTGTCATAAAAAAAGGAGTAGTACGCGAGGAAGAGGCAGAATGGAGAGGTCGGAGATAGTAGCCCGGAGGGTAAAGAGGGGTCAGTCAGCCTCAGCAAACTGCCACCTAGGGAAGGAGAGGGTAAGGGCGAAAAGAGAAAAAAGAAACAAGGATGGAAAAATGGTCATTCCCATGGAGGTCATTAAGAACCCTCCAGTCGAAATCTAAGTAAAGGGAAGACGAGCAAAGAGAAAGATGAAGACAGGAAAGGGAGCGAGTCCGAGTGTCTTAATGAGAGGGCTCACCAGAATTCAGAAGAGACAGGGAAGATGAGAGGATGAACTGTTCATGAAGGCGAACTCGGGTGTTTATCAGAACATCACCCCAAAGGGTATGTCGACAATTGAACTCACCTAGCAAGAGCACAGGCTCCGGCAAGGAGTCCAGGAGGTGTTTAAGATCGGGAAGGGAAAGCAGGACACTCGGGGGGGGGGGGAGATAAGGGGAACAAACGGTGTACCATTTTCTCACAAAGATACGAGCAGCAGAACAATGGAGAGGCGAAGGAAAAAGTAAGGGGGACAAAGGGAACATCAACAGCGCATTTTTAATTAAAGAATAAGTGAAGTAAATTAGTTGTGTGATTAACTGTTTGTTCAGGCATTCTTGGTTCGTTCCCGAGTAACTAACTGTCCGCTTGAAAGTAATTAGGGTAATTACTTACCGATTCTTTAATTATTGTAGAGTGTAATTACCACTGAGAATTACTACTTTGATTGTTGGACTGAGTGACAGGTTGTCATTACCGTAAATTACCTTTTTAAGTATTTAATAAGGAAATTATTGAAAATTGAAATTACCTTATAGACTGGCGTTTGTATTTAATGAAGGCTTGCTTCTGGATTCTAACCTAATTCACAGCCATTATCACTGAATATTAAATTCGGGTTGAGAACCTAATTACCCTAAACATTTAAGGAGCTTAACGACCTAATGGATTGTGAAACCAAGCAACTTGACTCCAGCGGCTGCTCTCACCTTTCTCTCAGTCTTGCGAAGAATAATCTACACATCTGGCACTTAACGTGTTGGCTTGTGGTGTCCTAACTGAGCATCGCTAGCGAATTAGTATAACCAGTCCATAAAGAAAATCTCACAAACTCGTGCAACTCTGTTGAAAGAGCAGCACAGATGCACGAGTTGCTTCAAGGCAAATAACCACGACACATTTGAGATCCAATTATGCATCTGTACAAAGTGCAACAGCAGTCAACATCAAACAGCTCTGTGTGGAGATTCCAAATTAAAAACCAAAGGAAGATTTTGGGTTCTGACAGCCGAGTGGACAGCGCTCAGGATTCTTAGTCCTAAGGTCCTGGTTCGATCCCCGATGAAGGCGGAAACAAATGGGCAAAGTATCTTTCACCTTGATTCTCCTGTTCACTTAGTAGTAAATAGGTACCTGAGAGTTAGACAGCTACTTTCTGGGGATGTGTAGCAAAAATGAGGCCAGGTTCAGGACCGGGCCACTGGGACGCTAAGCCACTAAATCATCTCATGGCGAGCTTATAAACGTTATGCTGTTATATCCATCCAAAAATAGCTATAGTCGTAGATAAAATCCTGTATGTGAAAGGTCTTCGAACAACTGTCATTCCACAGAAGAAAAGGATTAAATTTGAAGATTTACGAATCCAAGCCAATCACCTTACCGACAATGGTGTACTAATAGACGATTACTGTCAACCATGGAAACAAACCGCAACCGACCTTATTTTCAGCTTGTTACAACTTTATAAAGTTGTTACATCTTGGCTTAACGCGTTTTTGACGCATTACAACGTTCTTACAACGTGTTATATTGGTTGTTATAACTTTTTAGGTGTTAAATCTTGTTCGAACGTTGTAGCAACGTCGTAGTTCCGCTGTGTTTGGTGGGAAGCCCTTCGTAACTTGGTTCTTTTAAAATTCCATGATCCTACTCATGATCAGAGGCCCCTAACCTTCGTTGAAATATAGTGTAATGTTTAAGGATATGAAATTAAATAGCACTTAAAAATAACCGTTCTTATTATCCACCACCATTACCATTTACAATTCACTACGAGAGGTCATTCAGAGTATCACCTGCCCTCACGCTAGCTAGCTCCAAGGATGACGGACACAACTTACACTCCTCTGACGATGACGAGAAACACTAGCCCACATGCTAGCTGCAGTTATGGAGAAGTCTTCAAGCGCCCCACTTTTCTTAATGTACTCGCTAGTATGCTCAGCCAGCGAAGTCCACAGCACTCAACTAGCCCCACTGACTAGCACCTTCCAATAGTGAAGTACACAACGCTCAGTGGTAATCACCAGTGAGTTCACCTTCCTCAACATGGGCCAGTCCACACACCGTATCAATGATCCAATCCCACATCCGCTCTCCAGAAACACACTGACAAAGGTCTTCAGCAACACGCTGACAGGAGTATCAAATAATCACATACAGGGTTAGCTAGCACCCTGGCACAAGTCTCTAGCAACACACTAGCAACATCTCTCAGCAGACGAACACTACGGTCGTCTCGCAACTTCTATTGGCCAAATCCCGGGTACGTCAGTCCATATAACACTACACAAGTCCAACAGTTAATACCGACGACGGCCACTTTGTCCTCTCACAGGACCAAGTTGGGTGTTCTTGACTGCCCATGGTGAACTGCTTTCCAAAGCGCAATTGCCTCATCACGTCACCTCTGTAAACATAAACGTCATTAGCTAGACAGACACTATACTGGGTGACCTTAGGATAACACTCTTCCACCGGGAAACTGAAATTGAAATTGGTTGCACAACCTAGATGGCGTTGATATTGTTACGGCACCCACCAGAGATCATCATCATCAACCTCACCTTCTAACTGTGGTTTGAAACAGGAGCCTTTCACTGTCGCTAATCCACCAACAACAGATGGCGTTGTCTGTGTCTCACCGGGAGTTGGAGTGCAGGTCCATGGATGGCGTCGAAATCGCCACTCCACACTCCAGTAACGGTGTTGATAAAATAACAGTGATCTACAAGGACAACCAATAATAGGTACTGTGGTACATTGATCACCCACAATTGTCCACTAATAAATTCATGGCACAAATTAATTAAGGTCCCAGGTGTTGAGATTACTGAAAAATCCTAAACATATCCAACTTTACCATGAAACTATTCAACAACAACAATTAAATAACAACGTCACTAAAGTCGTAGAAAATGACAAAACCAAATGATGTCTCATTAAATGACTGCCTACAAACAGGCCCAGCCTAACACAGAGGCTATATGATGTGCTGTTAAAATTTCCTTTGGAAAATTATGCATATACTGCTGACATTCGTAAGGCCTCAAAGAGAAGGAGGATTGAGACTACACTAAATTCCTTCAGTTGAAGGATCCCAAAGATTCCGATAGTAAATTAATTACATATCAAATTGCATCAGAGTTGTTTGGTGCAACTTCTTCATGTATGACAACTCACAACTTGAGCCTCTCCGTCTGTCTCATCCGATGTAGGTTATCTTGAGATGATTTCGGGGCTTTAGTGTCCCCGCGGCCCGGTCCTCGACCAGGCCTCCACCCCCAGGAAGCAGCCCGTGACAGCTGACTAACACCCAGGTATCTATTTACTGCTAGGTAACAGAGGCATAGGGTGAAAGACACTTTGCCCATTGTTTCTCGCCGGCGCCTGGGATCGAACCCAGGACCACAGGTTCACAAATCCAGTGTGCTGTCCGCCTGGCCGACCGGCTCCCCATGTGTCCCATGTATGGGAGATCTCTGATACCTTTTGTGTCCCTTATATATGAGGACCCCAAAGATCCTTTGTATGTTGGTGAAAGGTACATAATTCAGAGTAATAAACATCTGTCATGAGTTATTAGTCGTGTGGAATGACATTTGGACGAATAAATACTTAACTTCTCTGTGTGAGTGTCATTAAGGGGCAACTAACCCTAAAATAAAATAAAATTGCAGCCTGGTGGGGTCATGCTGGTGGACTGTGACAGCCACAATCTGATTGGCCAATAGGCCATGTTGTTTCTCTTCACCAAGACCTTGATGGGCATCTTCATCCAGGGAACATTGACGATAGTCTAAGTATAGTGCACTACCAGCCTCAGGACATTTGAGAAATTAGTACCGTTGGAGTCCGCAGGAACTACAACATGGACCCTATAGCCATCTATAGGGTCCCGGTAGTCCAGTCAGGTTCGTTCGCGACGCAAATTCGAGAATTTCCGGTTCGAATTCCGGGCAGGCCAGAAATAATTGTGCACATTTCTTTTCACCTAATACAACTGTTCACTTATCAGTGAGTAGGTATTCAGGAGTTGATCACCTTGTTGTGGGGTTGCATCCTGGGAGAGGTCTGTGAGAAATTCCCCCATCAAATATAAAAACTCTAATGTAACAGCCATAAAATGCTGTTAATTTGCATTAGGTCAAGAAGAATCAAATATAATAGTTAATCAGGAAAAATTACAGAAAATGGGATTATATACCATGAGACGTTCTGCATCTCGTTCTCAAACGTTTCTGATTATTTTATTATAAAATCCATCTCTCTCAGGGTTGGTAGCACAATCAAATGAATCAACTAAATTAATTATACAGTAAATATTTAAATTTGATCTCAAACCCATTTTTCCTCCTGTATCTCAAAATATAAACAAACCTCTAGACGTGACTAGGCAGAGAGAGAGAGAGAGAGAGAGAGAGGCAGCCATTGTAAACAAGGGCACAGCACGTGACTAGGCAGAGAGAGAGAGAGAGGGAGGCAGCCATTGTAAACAAGGGCACAGCAATGGTTGGTGACACTTGAGCCTGACCAGTGAGCCTCCCGCACCAACGAGAAAATTGACTTCCCGTGTGTCCTAGAACGCAGTGTGGCTCCAGATAATTACTATTTGCTCTCGAGACTATGTAACTTCAGAATAACGGGTGATCAGCCTTCGGTATTTTCATTAAACTTAATTATTGACCAATATTAGTGAAGGAATTTATTGTTATGTTACAGGGAGACAACGCCCTCAAGGGTAAGCCTCTTTATTATAACAATTTAAGTTCATGTACAACATCTGTACATATATGTAGTCATCAGATATAATAGTGTATTACTTTGCCAGGTGAATGTGACTACATGATAAATCAGTTGAGCTGTACTGACCCACGGACCAACAGCCACCATTAATACAGGTCCAGGACAGAGTACATGTGGTGGACTGAGTCTAAGTCGGATGCCCAGCCAATACTACTGAAAGAGCTGAGGCCAATTTATCAATTTAAATAACGTTGTGTATATGACCCATTAACAATTAAATGTACCGTTTAATTACGGTAAGATTAAAATATGAAAACTCCTCAAAATGTGTGAAGGGTAGTTTACTGGTGAAAATAAATTTATAAAATTCAGTCCACTCATAAGTAATAAATTCAATTAAATACAATTTCTTGAATTAATATTTAATCACCGGTAGGTTCCCACAAGGTCCGTAATTCGGCATTCGGGGTGACCTTGATAAAAGCCAAAACGTGTATGAATTCACTCTGGCTTCCTGTTCCCCGACACAATGAATAATTAATTATCATATATCCATCTGTTTATTCATATATCCATCCATCTACTAATCTATCTATTGATCTCTCTTTCCATTTATCTTCTCATCTATCTATGAATATAAACATCAATGAATCCATGTATCCATCAGTCATCTAAGAATATAAACATCAATGAATCCATGTATCCATCAGTAATCTATCTATCTATCAATTCACCTATCCCATTCATCATTCTATCTACTATCTATCTGTCTCTATCTCTGTTTCACTACATCTATCTCTCTCTCTGTTTTATTATGTCTTTATCACTCTCTCCCCTCTCTCTCCTTTTCAGTCTCTATGTATGAAAAAATAAAGATATTAAATGTTTTTTTCAAACTTTTAGCGACCAATTTTGTTTGGGCGTTTTCAAATTTTTGCCAAAGGTTTAGGTGCTCAGGTGGAGAGGAGGCAGTATCTATGTTGTGAGTTTATGGTAGAATGGCTGAAGTTTGAATAGCAGGAAATTTTGTTTTATTTTCCCCAATTCAGTGAATAATGGGGGAATAGGGGAAGGGATTGTGGAACAAGAAAGGGCATGGGGGGGGGGGGGGATTATAGGGGGTCCTGGGGTCTGGGAACAGGGTTGGTCTGGTCTGGAGGGGTTCTCTACTTGGGGTCTCCGCTTAGTTTCATTACCTCACATTTAATCGGGTAGCCATTTGTTGGACCATTCATTCAGTTTGTCTAGGTCATCTAGTAGCCTCATACTATCTTCCTTGTCTTAATCCTCCTCATAATCTTTGAATCATCAGCAAACAATGTGAGGGATGTGTGTGTACTGTCCTGCCCTGAGGGGATTGGGGATTTTGGGACTTAAGCCGCCAAAAGAGAGCTCTGGTTGTTTCACCAGACTGTTACTTGTGTACAGGCGGACAACGTCCCCAACCACTTACTGACAGAACAGACAACCTACCTCCGCAGCCACACTCCCGCTACCATCAGTCGACCAGCAATGGACACTGGAGTGCTTGTAATTTACGTAGGCTATCACCTTGTATGCCTCTTGATCTTGGAGAGGGGTTCAGCATCACATACTTAGGGGTGCGGCTCCAAAACTGGCGTCGTTGTCTTGTGTACACACTCTACCCGAGCAGCCGAGACTCCTCACTCTCTCCTTGTTTGGAATGATCTCCTAAATCCCCCTTTCGTGAATTGGTATGTTCTGCCACCCTGTCTCCAGCCGTGACCCTCTCTCTCCCACACTCTGGGACACCTCACCAGGAAAAGAGCAAATGCCAGTTAACATATTCATTTATTATATAAAGAAAACATACATAATACATGACATATAAAATAGAACATTTTCATACAACACTCCAAACTGCTACAACCCGATAGCATTCCAATATCATATTCTGGCTTCATCAACTGTCCTTATCAAGTGGTTGCTCAAATCTTAGCTTACTATTTACTACTCCCTCACAAAATGGGATAAATTGCTGGGCACATGATCAAACATTGGAATTTAATCTAACAAACGATTAAACAGGCTTAACCCGAAATCTCTGATGTGAGGATGCTCACTCGCTGGAGCTCAAACATGGCGCTCACATAGACTGCCCACAAAAATGCTTCAGGACTGCCTCACAAGACTTTTGCATGTCCACAACTTGAGTTCGCAACGTCGCCTGGCAGGCTCCACACCAGAAAAGCCTGCTCACTTCCTTCCTCTTGAAGGCACAACAATTAGAGTTTCACCAAGGCGTAACCGACACTCATTTCCATGCCGCCTCTAATTTATCAAAATCACAGTGAAATGGTGTACTATGTCCCCAACAGCTTCCTCACACTTCCAGACAAGTAGTCTTCACTCCAGCACTAACACAGGGAACTACATTCTTCCTTATACTTGGAGAATCAACGAAATACAACCACCTCTGACGACAGTCGCGACTCAAGTGAGGCCACGACCTCTTGCTAGCCTCACTTCTCGTCCCCCAAAATATGGACATCTCATTTCATATCACTTATTACCAACGCAAATCCTTTGCTCATATCCTGAGATTACTCAGTGACGTTTATTCAATTATTTATTATATACATCTTTCCTCTGACCTCTCAATCAGGACCGGTCGGCAGTATATCTCTCACTAGGGTAGATTCGTTCCACAAAGGTTACATGGGGTCATAACAGTACTCACCTAATTGTACTTACCTAGCTATGCTTGCAGGGGTTGAGCTCTAGCTCTTTGGTCCCTCCTCTCAACTGTCTATCAACGGATGTACTGGTTCCTGAGCCTATTGGCCTCTATTGTATCTACACTTGAAACTGTGTATGGAGTGTGCATCCACCACTTCACTTCCTAATGCATTCTATTTGTCAAGTATCCTGACACTAAAAAAGTTCTTTCTAATATCTCTTTGGCTCATTTGGGCACTCAACCTCCACCTGTGTCCCCTAGTGCGTGTGCCCCCTGTGTTAAATAGTCTGTCTTTATTCACCCTACCAATTACCCTGAGAATCTTGTATGTGGTGATCATGTCCCCCTAACTCTTCTGTCTCCCAGTGACGTGAAGTTTAATTCCAACAGTCTCTCCTCGTAGCTCATGCCTCTCAGTTCGGGTACTAGTCTGGTGGCAAACCTTTGAAACTTTTCTAGCTTAGTTTTATGCCTGACTAGATATGGACTCCATGCTAGAGCCGTATACTCCAGGATTGGTCTGACATATGTGGTATACAAAGTTCTGAAGGACTCCTTATGCAAGTTTCTAATGGCCGTTCTTATGTTAGCCAACCTGGCAATATGATGCTAATGTTTTTCTCTTGATATGGGCTTCAGGAGACTGGTCTGGCGTAATATCAACCCCAAGGTCTTTCTCTCTCTCTCTATGACTCTTGAAGTATTTCATCTCCCAAATGATACCTTGTATCTGGTCTCCTGCTCCCTACACCTATCTTTATTACATTACATTTGCTTAGGTTAAACTCTAACAACCATATGTTGGACAATTCCTTCAGTTTGACCAGGTCTTCTTGAAGTCTCAAGCTGCCCTCCTCTGTCTTAATCCTTCCCATAATTTTGGCATCGTCAGCAAACATTGAGAGGAATGAGTCTATACCCTCTTGGAGACCATTTACGTATATCAGAAGCAGGATAGGTTCGAGAACACTGCCCTGTGGGACTCCACTGGTGACTTCACGCCAATCTGAGGTCACACTCTTCACTGTAACACTCTGCTTCCTATTGCGTAGGTACACCCTTGTCCACTGGAGCACCCTACCAGTTACTTTTGCTTGTTTCTCCAGCTTACGTACCAGCCCCTTATGGTGTACTGTGGCAAAGGCTTTCCGAAAGTCTAAGAAAATGCAGTCCGCCCATCCTTCTCTTTCTTGCTTAATCTGTGTCACCTGATTGTTGAATTTTATTAAGCCTGTAAGTCAAGATTTACCCTCCCTGAACCCATATTCAAGGGTTTTCACGAAGTCCCTTCTCTCCAGTTGTGTTAATAGGCTTTTCTCACGATCTTCTCCATCATCTTTCATGGTATACAAGTAAGGACACTGGCCTGTAGTTCCGTGCCTCTTGCCTGTCACCCTTTTTGTATATTGGGACCACATTAGCCGTCTTCCATATATGACTACAACTATAATTTTTTGTCCTCCAATTTTATGGTACCTGTTATGTAGTCACTAAAATCTTCATAGCCCTGACTACCCATCTTTTCAAAACTCCAGCCTTTTCTTATCAGCAGAGCTACACCACCTCCTCCTCTTCCTTCTCTCTCTTTTCTCATTACATAGTTGTCCTATGGAAACACTGCATTTGTTATCGTTTTTCGTTAGCTTTGTTTCTGCGATTGCTATTATGTCTTGGTTTTCTTCTTGTACCCATTCTCCAAGTTTACTTTTTTGTGATTTCATCTATGTTAATGTACATTGCCTAGAAGCTCACTTTCTTCTGATCATTCTCATGTACCCTTCTTGGCGAGCATTCTGCTGACAGAGGAAGCTGTTCCTCCATAGGTGTGAAGATTTGTAAGGTGAGTTACCAGGGTCTCAGAGGATACTGGGGTGAGGGGTAGGGGGTCATGAGAAGGGGGGACAGGGAGGGTATGGGGTAAGGAGGGAGGGGGGACATGGAGGATATGGGGTTGAGGGGAATGGGAAGGGTATGAGACGAAGGGGGAGGGGGGATATGGTGTGAATGGGGGAGGGGGGACAGGGTGGGTACAGAGTGAGGGGGAGGGAGAGTTGACAGAGCATTTGCATGGGGGGCAGGGTGGGTGAGGGAGTAGAGGGGGGGTTTCTATGAAGAGGAGGGTGGTGGTGTTCCTCTCCCCTCTGGTGTTGTTGGGATGCGGGTTGTGGGTTCCCCTCTCACCTCTGGGAATGTTGCATCGAGGCCTGGGGTTTTCTCCTCTCTCATCATGTCCCTCTGGAGGAATATTTTTTTGTATTCTCCCACATATTGCAGATGGTTCTTCCTTGCAAGAGTATCCTCCTCTGTGGCCTCATTTGAAAACACTATCTTTATCAGGCGGTCTCTGTCCTTGTTGTTCCAGCTCATCCGGAAAACCTTCTCAATGTTTTTTCAGTCCCTTCCATCTTTAACTTCTTTAGTATTCAATTCACCGCCTATCTGTTCTTACTATTCCAGTCTTGCCTATTGGAGCTTTCCTGTTGCTTTATGCCCACAGCTACCACTGATCTTTTTCTTTCCAGCAGCTGACTTGCGCACCTTCCTGCTTCCTGTGTGGTGGTTGCGTGCATTGCTACCTCCCTCACTGTAGACATTGCTTCTGTAGCTCTTTTTTCAGTATTTCTCACATGTGTGAGATATTTCAGTATTTCTCACATGTGTGAGGTATTTCAGTATTTCTCACATGCGTGAGATATTTCAGTATTTCTCACATGTGTGTGTGTGTGTTTGTGTGTGTGTGTGTACTCACCTAGTTGTGTTTGCGGGGGTTGAGCTCTGGCTCTTTGGTCCCGCCTCTCAACCGTCAATCAACAGGTGTACAGATTCCTGAGCCTATTGGGCTCTATAATATCTACACTTGAAACTGTGTATGGAGTCAGCCTCCACCACATCACTTCCTAATGCATTCCGTTTGTCAACCACTCTGAAACTAAAAAAGTTCTTTCTAATATCTCTGTGGCTCATTTGGGCATTCAGTTTCCACCTGTGTCCCCTTGTGCGTGTACCCCTTGAGTTAAATAGCCTGTCTTTATCTACCCTATCAATTCCCTTCAGAATCTTGAATGTGGTGATCATGTCCCCCCTAACTCTTCTGTCTTCCAGCGAAGTGAGGTTTAATTCCCGTAGTCTCTCCTCGTAGCTCATACCTCTCAGCTCAGGTACTAGTCTGGTGGCAAACCTTTGAACCTTTTCCAGTTTAGTCTTATCCTTGACTAGATAGGGACTCCATGCTGGGGCTGCATACTCCAGGATTGGCCTGACATATGTGGTATACAAAGTTCTTAATGATTCTTTACACAAGTTTCTGAATGCCGTTCGTATGTTGGCCAGCCTGGCATATGCCGCTGATGTTATCCTCTTGATATGTGCTGCAGGAGACAGGTCTGGCGTGATATCAACCCCCAAGTCTTTTTCTTTCTCTGACTCCTGAAGAATTTCCTCTCCCAGATGATACCTTGTATCTGGCCTCCTGCTCCCTACACCTATCTTCATTACATTACATTTGGTTGGGTTAAACTCTAACAATCATTTGTTCGACCATTCCTTCAGCTTGTCTAGGTCTTCCTGAAGTCTCAAACAGTCCTCCTCTGTTTTAATCCTTCTCATAATTTTAGCATCGTCCGCAAACATTGAGAGAAATGAATCGATACCCTCCGGGAGATCATTTACATATATCAGAAACAAGATAGGACCGAGTACAGAGCACTGTGGGACTCCACTGGTGAATTCAAGCCGATCGGAGGTCTCACCCCTCACCGTAACTCTCTGCTTCCTATTGCTTAGGTACTCCCTTATCCACTGGAGCACCTTACCAGCTACACCTGCCTGTCTCTTTAGCTTATGTACCAGCCTCTTATGCGGTACTGTGTCAAAGGCTTTCCGACAATCCAAGAAAATGTAGTCCGCCCAGCCCTCTCTTTCTTGCTTAATCTTTGTTACCTGATCGTAGAATTCTATCAAACCTGTAAATGTGTGTGTGTGTGTGTGTGTGTGTGTGTACTCACCTAGTTGTGTCTGCAGGATCGAGCATTGACTCTTGGATCCCGCCTTTCGAGCATCGGTTGTTTACAGCAATGACTCCTGTCCCATTTCCCTATCATACCTGGTTTTAATTAAAATTATGAATAGTATTTGCTTCCACAACCTGTTCCTGAAGTGCATTCCATTTTCCCACTACTCTCACACTAAAAGAAAACTTCCTAACATCTCTGTGACTCATCTGAGTTTCAAGCTTCCATCCATGTCCCCTCGTTCTGTTACTATTCCGTGTGAACATTTCGTCTATGTCCACTCTGTCAATCCCTCTGAGTATCTTATACGTTCCTATCATGTCCCCCCTCTCCCTTCTTCTTTCTAGTGTCGTAAGGCATAGTTCCCTCAGGCGCTCCTCATACCCCATCCCTCGTAGCTCTGGGACGAGTCTCGTTGCAAACCTCTGAACCTTTTCCAGTTTCATTATATGCTTCTTCAGATGGGGACTCCGTAATGAGGCGGCATACTCTAAGACTGGCCTCACGTAGGCAGTGTAAAGCGCCCTAAATGCCTCCTTACTTAGGTTTCTGAATGATGTCCTAACTTTTGCCAGTGTAGAGTATGCTGCTGTCGTTATCCTATTTATATGTGCCTCAGGAGATAGATTAGGTGTTACGTCCACCCCTAGGTCTCTTTCGCGCGTCGTCACAGGTAGGCTGTTCCCCTTCATTGTGTACTGTCCCTTTGGTCTCCTATCTCCTAGTCCCATTTCCATAACTTTACATTTGCTCGTGTTGAATTCCAGTAGCCATTTCTCTGACCATCTCTGCAACCTGTTCAGGTCCTCTTGGAGGATCCTGCAATCCTCATCTGTCACAACTCTTCTCATCAACTTTGCGTCATCCGCAAACATCGACATGTAGTACTCTACACCTGTAAACATGTCGTTAACATTTACAAGAAATAGAATTGGTCCCAGCACCGATCCTTGTGGTACTCCACTTGTTACTGTTTGCCAGTCCGACTTCTCGCCCCTTAACGTAACTTTTTGGCTCCTTCCTGTTAGGTAGTTTCTTATCCATGCTAGGACCTTTCCCCCCACCCCCGCCTGCCTCTCGAGCTTGAACAGCACTCTCATGTGCAGTACTGTATCAAAGGCTTTTTGGCAGTCCAGAAATATGCAGTCTGCCCAACCATCTCTGTCCTGTCTTATCCTCGTTATTTTATCATAGAATTCCAGAGGGTTTGTTAGGCACGATTTCCCTGTCCAGAACCCATGTTGATGTTTGTTCACAAACCTAATGTTCTCCAGGTGTGCAACCAGTCGTGGCCTAATTATTCTTTCCAGTATTTTACAGGGGATGCTTGTCAGTGATACAAGTCTACAGTTAAGTGCCTCCTCCCTATCACCTTTCTTGAAGATCGGCACGACATTTGCCTTCTTCCAGCAACTGGGCAATTCTCCCGACATAAGTGACTCATTAAAGATCATTGCCAGAGGCATGCTGAGGGCCTGCGCTGCTTCTTTTAGTATCCACGGTGATACTTTGTCTGGTCCAACTGCTTTAGTTGCATCTAGAGTTGTCAACTGTTTCATTACCTCCTCTGCTGTCACCTCTATATCTGATAGCCTTTCATCTAGGGTAACCCCTTCCAACAATGGGAGCTGTGTGTGTGTGTGTGTGTGTATTTGTTTATGTGTGTGTGTGTGTATGTAAGTGTGTTTGTGTATTTATGTGTGTGTATATGTTTGTACTCACCAAGTTTTACTCACCTAGTTGTGCTTGCGGGGGTTGAGCTCTGGCTCTGGTCCCGCCTATCAACTGGTGTACAGATTCCTGAGCCTACTGGGTTCTATCATATCTACATTTGAAACTGTGTATGGAGTCAGCCTCCACCACATCAATCCCTAATGCATTTCACCTGTTAACCACCTGTGTCGCTGGTTCATTGTTCCCCTCATCCTTGTGGGTTCCCTGACATGCTAGCTTAAAATGTTTTTTGTTGCCACCTCCATGTTTCCTCTCCTCCATGCAGTTCCTTGGTTTCCCAGTCTATCCTTCCGTGATTGAAGTCCCCCATGATGATCAGATGGGATCGACTTATACAGGCAGTAGAGGCTGCCATCTCAATTATGTTGTTAACTGCCATGTTGTTTCTGTCATACTCTTGCCTGGGTCTTCTGTCATTTGGTGGAGGGTTATATATCACATCTTGGTCCTTCT